>NC_035107.1:148266927-148566927 GCF_002204515.2 Aedes aegypti | reverse complement strand
TTGCTTTATCAAATGGAGCAAAAAATTAAATCCTAATCAAGCGTCTTCTTGAAGCTATAATAATAGACTGGCCCAGCTCAGTATGGGAGAAAAATAAAGTTGTATGATTCCACGGGGCACCCCCCAGGATTATTTCTTGGGGTTAGAGGAAGCCTTTCTGAAAAATTCAGCTCATTTGGTCGTTCCATGAGCTGGCGCATTTGAATTGAAGTTAATATAGGATTTTCAGCTCAAACATATGAGCAACAGCACATCATCTACTCTTTGGTTAAGGGAAATTGATGATCGCGTTCAATTGGACCCAGAGTGTCAAAAACACTACTTGATACTATATCGAACAATATTGTAGAAGATTGTACCACGATCAAAATTAATAAAGTTGGTGTTTTAACCATCTGAATACTGCTTGTATTTCTTCAACATAGCTTGGAGGAAGCCACTAAGCGCATCATAGCCACCTATGACGCTGGGCGAGCTGAGGCACATGTCGCATACATATAAGTGACTGTACGGGAGTGCTGATCTAAGCCTAACTTTCATCAACTGAAAGAGTAATAAAAATGGGATTAAATCCAGATACAACCTTCTGCAATTATGTTAATTAGGGTATCAACTAGTGAATTTGTCATTCTGGGCTCATTTGAACGCGAACAATTAGTATACGGAACGAAGCAGTGACATAGGATCAATTTTCAATATATTTGAGACGAATATCCCATACAAACTTCAAATCGAATGCGCCAGCTGGTGGAGCAATCAATTAAGTTGAAATTTTGAGAGAGCGTTTTTCTTACCCTAAGGCTCATATCTAGGGGGTGCCCCGTTGAGTTTTACAACTTTTTTGTTCAAGGGCCAGTCTACTATAATAATGATTATATAATGAACCAGATGTGTGGAATAGAAAAATAAGTAGTATTTATATGGTGCACATCCTCATATGCTTGTTTAATGATCGTTAACATTCCAAATTCATATATAAAAATGATGCCAATATTCTTCTAAAATGGTGCACGTTTCCCTGAAGCGACCTAGGGCTAAAAAATATTGATTTGACTTATTCAATGGTTGAATAATTGAATTTGAAAATATATTGATATTTTGCTAATTACGCTTTTTTTTTTGATAAAAAATGCAAAATTTTCAAACTTTGTCAAAAATAATCCAAGTGTTCTGTAAATCATTTGAAAACTGCCTCTTTCTACACTTTTCTTGGACTTCAAGACCCATTTATCCACGTCCCTGATCCATTCAAAAAAAATTTTTGTCGAACAGTGTTATTGTATTATGAAACCTTACATTTTTTGTATACGTACAGAAAATGTAAGGTATCAATACAATAATGTATCAAAATTTTACGTTTTCCATATTTAAACCAAAATATTTTTAATTAGTTAAAAACAAAGAACAAATAATCTCACTGCACTACGCGAACAATACATTCAACACGATTGAGTTCTTCCAAAGCGTATTCGAATTCACTAAATCACCAGCACCGTAGCAATATGTCGACCAGCTACCAAGCTTCAACATTCATCCACCTCAGCCAGAATTCAGTCTTGACAATGTTTACAAAGCGCTTTCATCAGTCGACACATCGAAGGGCCCTATTCCAGATCGTAGAACATCAAATTTGTCGAACATCAAAACTAGTTTTAGTTGAAAGTATTTTACTCCAAACTTTTCCTCATTTTACTAAAAAAAATATCATTGTTTGACCATAACTTCATAAATACTCAACCGATTCCAAATCTTTTGCATGCTTTTGAAGCCAATCTAATTGTTTCCGAAATGTTTGTTGGGGCAGGTTCGCGATTTCCGTTGGAATAGGGCCGGTGGATAAAACGGTCACTTGCTGTAAACTAGTCGCTATACTCGGCGGGAGTGGCGCTACCGGCTACTTCACTATAAAAGCTCTCTGAGTTGTCGCTAACTTCTGCCAGGAGTTTTCTTCTGCTCGAATGGCAACTGGTTTCACTTGGAATTTCACTTTGTTAACTCGGAATATGATTTGGTACAATTTGTGATAACTTTATACTTTGGAAGCTCAATTTGGAATGATTTTATTTCTTAGATCTTAACATTAGTAAAATCAGCTATCTACTACAACTACCGAATTTTAATTTATGCTACTCCTTTCTAGCACTACTACCATCGCCTAGCACACAATTTTAGTAGTAGATCAGGTTTGTTAAACCTTTGAAAAGAACTTTGAAACAATTTTTAAATAATTCTACATACAAAGGTATCGACCGTGATAATTATATTATTGAAATTGTTTATCGGCATATCGGTCTATTTGCTCGAAGTAAGAGGGAGCATGGATAAGAAAGCAATGAATACTAGATGGATAGGTACCGTAAGGGAACGGCGAGAGAAATTGGATTAGATGTTGAAGAGGGCATACCATATGAAACAGTATTACTTGAGACGTCCTTCCTTGTGGCTAACGTCCCCTATGGGAACGGCTTGGTGTGTTTTTCGAATGACACTACCAAGACAGCCAGGCTGTCTAAATTGATAAAGCATACTTTTAATACAGTGGGATTCCGTTTTTGGTATGCTCCATTTTTGGCACCCCCCCCCCCTTTTGGCAACAAAATGGATCCAATTTTGGCAACATTTCTAATTTCCATAAAAATTGTTAAATTTTTTGTTTCAATCATTTAAACAACAGGTCAGCTTCACGTTCATCGTATTCCAACGCTCCATCTCATATCTCAGTCGATATTTCATCAAATCCTACCACTCACTAGAGACCCTGTACGCGATTATTTGCTTCGGAATGGTCTTGTTTTCGCAACATTCATGAAGCCATTAATCTATATAAGTATCTCTACTAGATTCCCAACATCTTTTCTTAGGCATTCATACAGCATTACCAGCCCACTTGAATCTGTCTGCAATTGACACACTTAATAAAAATCAATTTTTCATTCTTCATATTTGGAAGGAAAAGTCTATGTCACATTAAAGAAATACATACTCTTGACTGTAGCTAGAGGTATAGATGACCAATCGAATTATTTTCTGAGTGCCTTGTGCCACTCATTTGGTTACTAAGCGAAATCGTATGGACCAAAATAGAAGCCAGTAAACAAAATGTATCCATTACCCAATAAAATGTCCTGAGGTTTACACACTACAAAAATAAATATGTTCGATTGTACTGAGGATGATAATATTGTTTACACTGGTTGTGCTGCTTTTCTCCGAATATCGGTACCCCGAATGTCGTTTCCCCAAACGCCAGTTCCCCGAATGCCAGTTTCCCGAATATCCCGTTTCCCCGAATAACCCACTTGCCCGAAAAGTTTTTGGAACTCATAATTGTCATGTCTTTATGCATTTCAAAGTGGCGAACGTACTGGTCATCTGATATGCACCCTTATTTTTTTGATTGGCGGTACTTACGAGTTTTACCGTCCTCAGCATTTTTGGCAGCATTTGTATAGCCGAGAATGACCAAATACATCCTTCTTTTAATTGCTTCTCGTTCTTTCTAATTCACTATCCTACCACTGAAAACTATTATAGCGCCTATTTAAACTGTTCCACTTTTCGGGGAAACGGGTCATTCTGAGAAATGACATTCGGGGAATCGACTTTCGGGGAAACGACATTCGGGGAAAAGTAGCACAATCGTTTACACTATGTATTTAACTCTCAATTTACATGATCTTATAAATTATATGTAAATTTCATTGAAACCAAATGATGGACAGTTTCAAGTATCGATGATCTTTGTTTTATCAATGTGTGCTTATAAAAGATTTAGAATTTCTATTATTTTTAGCTTTAAAAATCCCCGTTTTATAGCCCCATTACATATAACAAATGTGAGCACAGGTGAAAACTGTGATTTATATTCGATAAAATCGAAGTGTCACTTGTACGATAAATATGGTTAAGCTGGAATATGGGTATATAATGTAAATCAAAACGCTTTGTTCCCTCTTTAGTTGAGATTCTGTATGACGTTCGATTATTTTTAAGACGATCCAATATTCTTTAGCAGTGGTACTAAGCCTATGGAATATTGCGTACCATATCAAGATTTTAAAGCGAGAATACGAACCATATAAAACAATCAAGGAATCTTGGGAATCCTTAGATGAGTCTAGCAGTTGCCAAACTGGATTTTAGAGATTTTTACGTGATCCTAGGTCTTCCTAGTACACTTCTGAGAATTCACAGTGGATTCTTGAAGATACTAAGCGGGATCTGGGGTTTCTCAGCGAACATTAGAAATTCCCTGTGGGATCCTAAGAATGTAAAATTGATTATTATAGAGGCTTAGTAAATTCTGATGATTCCTAACAAACTCTTAGGAAATTCTAGAGGGCGTCCTATGATTATATAGCGGAATACTGTGGATTTTGAGTATTTCTTACAAAATCCTGAGGATTCGGAACAGGTCCCAGGCAAAATTTTGGGATGGCTATCAATAATCTTGAACAGTGCTGGGAATGGTAATAGTAGTAGGCTTGAATTTCGCGAAAATCACGTGGCTTTCCCAGTACAGTAGTTCAAAAACGTGTATCTCATCAAGTAGCCTATGTTGGGTGCATGAATTTTCTAAATCGTTAGTGTCATTGAAGGCTCTAAATGCGGGAAATAGAACAATTTTCTACAGTAATTTTGGGTTGCCCTTAGCAACGGGTGTTTTGCAATATTCAAGGCTTTTTGCCTACAGCAGCGATAGGCGTGAGTCTCACTGGCTTCGCTGACTGCGATTGGCTTTGTTTGGCTACTGTAGAATGAATTTCAAATTTTTTCCCAACCCTGATCTTGAAGGTCCCAACAGACTTTTTAGAACTCCAATCAAAGACTTGACTATTTTCAGCAATATCGGAATTTTAAAGTTCTAAGCGATATCCTCACAATTCCTAGCGGCATATATCAATTCCTAAGCAAGATCCTAAGCATTCTAGGTGAGTTCCTGTGTGTGAGATGTTTCATTGTCCCAGCGGGTTCCCAGTGGATTCCTAACGAGCACCTGAAGATTCATATCGAATACTTGTGGTTTCATAGTGGCATTCTATTAATTTCTGTTGATTTCATATGGTTGGCTTTTAATACCTACTAATCTAAACTAATAAAACTCAATACTGTCAAACATCCATGAGTCGATATCTGAAAGGACCATCGACTCATGGAAAAATCGAAGAAATTACTTGGAAAGCTTTTTGAGAGGACCATCATAGTAACCATGAAATTTTGGTTTTAGTATGGTTCCATGAGTTGATATCGAGTCATAGAAAATGAATTCATGGAGGTTTCATTGTAAAAACTTTTTTTCAATTTAAAACAATATGAAAATACGCATAAATGGTATTTTTTTAAACAATCATTAAAAAATAATGTGAGAAAAAAGGGTTCCGTTTTTGGCAACTGAAAATGTCGACTATGTTGCCAAAAACGGAATCCCACTGTATAACAATTTTCCTGTAACATTCGCTTAAAAGTATTCAGTGAACACCATGCAACGACTTTCTTGGCCGGCAGTATATCATTCATGCTATCATGTATCAAATGTCACTTTTGTTGAATTTGTTTGATAGTTTGATACTAATATAACTTATATTAGTATCAAACTATCAAACAAACTATGAAAAGAAACATATTTTATTTATATAGAGCATGATTTAAAATAATATGTATTATAGCATTTATGTGACAGGAATGTGACAAATTGAGAGTGTTTGTTTTTCGTACAAGTCTAAAACAACCGAAAAATAACATATAACCAAACATATGTTTTGGTAAACATAAGAAGACAGTTATAGAACATAATATGCTTGAAACGTAGTAAACATAATTAGATCTTTTCCAGAAAAACGTCAGTTTTGTATTGCGCAACAAATTACAAGTCTTAGTAGAACATCTTCATTCAAGTTCAATTTTGAAAGGTTTAACAAAACAAAACGACGACTTACGTGAGACATTACATGTTTCAAAAACTTTCTAGCAACTGTTGTAGAAAAAATAGCATATTTTTAAATTTGAATTTACGGTGTTACTTGGGCACTTATATTATTTTACCGTAATCCGTAAATTTCCCCGTAATCCCAACAGCTGAACAGTTCGGTAAAATAAAACACTGTAATTCCGTCGAAGTTCAACGGATTCCGTTGAAATTTTACCGAAAACTGTAAAAAATTAACGTACTCCGTTAATTTATTTCACCGAACTTTACAGCTGTTGAGATTACGGTGAAATTTACGGATTCCTGTAAAATAATTTAAGTGTGTAGTCTTCAGTGTCGTGTACTAAACTAGACTATCAAATTTTGTTGCATATCTTCTTCTTGGCATAACGTCCCAATTGGGACAGAACCTGCTCCTCAGCTTAGTGTTGTTTTGAGCACTTCCACAGTGGTTATCATTAAGCTTTCTTTGCCAAAGCCAAGGAAATTTTTAGTACAAAAATATCCTGGACCGAGCTGGAATCGAACCCAGATACCTTTAGCATGGCTTGGCAGCCGCGGACTTTACTACTAGGAAAGAAAGAAGATCCTACTTGAAGCTTATTAGTAATCATCATTCATAACAGTCAAACATCATCATAATACATTGATGGAACTTTTTTGAGCCTTTCGTAGCAGAATGAGCATTTTTTTCGATTATTATTTATTTCTTTTTCGATGAGCTTACAAGGGAAGGTCACGATGGTGTTACACGGGGTTTTCAACCGGACTATTTTTGTTAGATTCTACATGTCGAAATATGAAAAAACTCAAAGCCTTTTGGGTGATGGACCAGTGGTATAGCCAGGAGGGGCTCTGAAAGGGTCGATTTTGTACGAATATAATATTATTGAGTCAATTGAAAATTTATCAAAAAGATTTTTCTCAGCATTTATTACGATAGTAATGAACAGAATTGACATTAATGTATGTTTATAATGAATGTTTATGCCATAGGCATAACTAACATGGAACATGGACACCGAAACAAATTTGGTTTTATTAGAATAGTATACCAACAAGAAACCCATCCCGATTACGCCTATGGCATGGGAAAAATACATTTTAAACATATATTAATGTCAATTCTGTTCTCTACCATCACATTAAATGCTAAAAAAAATACTTTTGTCGAATTTCCAATTGGCTTAATAATATAATTTACGTATAAAATTGCCCCTTTTAGAGCCCCTCCTGGCTACACCACTTGACCATCACCCGAAAGGCTTTGGGGTTTTTCATACTTCGACATGTAGAATCTAACAAAAATAGTCTGGTTGACAACCCCGTGTAGCACCATCGTGACCTTCCCTTGTTAGAACATCGACTTATAATATGTTTATTGCTTTATGCGGTTTTCACGAGGGTACTTATTCAATCCCATTGACTATCCCTAATTACCGACCAAGCGCCTCCATAATATCAAGCATCAGCTTAGATCATATTTGTTGCTCTCCGCAGTGCCTACAGTAGAACCATCTCAAATAGACGAACACGTTATCTTGCGAAAAACCATTACGTGTACAGAATATACCTACTGCCTGAATGCCTATACCATGAAACTCCAAAGTTGCACTCAGTCTAATCGACTCGTAGTACATGAGGCATCTAGTTGTACAAAACTCCACAACGGTAGAATGCAAATAACTAAACATGTGTACTAGTTGCGGCTGTGTGTATATATAAAATGCCGTCTGCATGCATGGCGAAGAAGAAAAGGCAATCGACCGTTTGTCCGACACTGTCACTGGGTTAAGGTGAAGGTCATATATTCTCTACTCTATAGCGTTCTTGCCTTCGCTTTTCCTGCTGTCTGTTAGACAGTTATACGCGCCGCGTAGCCGTGGTATGTATTTTTGCTATTTTGATTTGAGCTGAACTTGTTGTGTGCTTAGCTGTTGGCTGGTGCAGCTAGCACCACACAGAGCACCATCGATATCCAGCAAGGCGAGAGAGTACATCGGACGGACGCAGCAGGAACGACTACTTTTCTGTGTATTGAAATACGGCTTGGGAAACTGCATGCTTGTGAAGTCTAGATCAAGCACTGTATAGACCTAGATGCGGTATTTCAAGTTTCACTTCGTTGTGATATCCAATAACATATCAATTATATAATGATTATACTACAATAGATGATCTAAGTCCTGAAATGCACTACAGTAAACTCTTGATATCGAGTTGTTGAACCATAGTAATAGTTGGTCTTCATGAATATCTTGATGGTTCATAGAACCGCAGTTGCACTGATTTTGTGTTTTATAAATCAATAACTCTCTAACACGATGTCCGTTTTATATCCAATCATGTAATAGCTGGATAGATTTTGAAAACTTGACCTACAAGTTGGTATAACCAGTAAACCGTTTGATGGTTCAAGCCTACCATATGCTTCCCATGCAAGTTAAGGTAGTCGTTCCTTTTTTTTCGATTTTTGTAACCACCGTGTGATATCTGCCAAGTGTTCTCCTAGATGCAAGCATGTACACTCTACCGGCTATGTACCTACGAATGGCGGAAGAAAAAAGCTCAAACGTTTTGCTTTTCATAGCCGGAAAAGCTCTCACATATGTTGGTCGTCCTCAGACAGCCCCGCTTTTGCTTTTCCGAGAGAAGGCACACAAAGAGTGAGGAGGATGTGCTGTGCATGCATACAAAACACATGTGCCGTATGTGCTCCTGCATGCCCGTTGTGACTATTTTGCATCACACATCAAACCACCACACCCGCCAACTAACACTAACGTTGAGGAATAGTTTTCACTTTCAACTTGTTGACTTGTTGTTGTCGGTCGGCCGGCTCTTTACCCCCAGACAGCATAAATACTATAACCGGCATGATGCCGGCATGCGGAGGAGACGTGTGTGTGTTTTCACTTTCCATTTCAATTCCTAGCCACAGTTTTCCGCTTTCTTGAGTCTAACGATGTTCGGGTTTTTAAAAATAAAATTTAGTCCTTACTATTTCTCATCCCACCCATGAAGCGATAATTTGCCTGATGCATGCTTACGGTCTACAAAGAGCTACAATAGTGCATTTTCTTCAACTCGAAATTATGTACCGTCAAACGGGGTAACTTGAGCTTAAGCTTAAGCGCCTAGGCCGCCGATGGTTGCTACTCCAGTATTGCCAAATCAGCTGTACTTACACAAGGAAACAACTAGGTACTATTTTGAAGCAACAATGGCGCCTAGCACGTCAGAATGCTGACCAGTGCGGGAAAGAGGGAGAATTGATGTTGCATTAAATCTGGTCCACTGCTGACCGTGAAGTGCACTGCATCTGCGCAAGGTAATGCAGATTGCATAGGTATCAGGAGGATTTTATATTTCTAGCACAGGATTTGGTTTATGGTTTGCAGAATGTCAATTAACCAGTATTACGAAAATATAATATAGAAAGGAAGAAAAGGTAGCAATTGTGAGCGAAACGGTTTATGAGATATATGAGATATTTATCCACTTACTCCGTCATACATTTAATGAAAAATTTTAGGTGCATTCAAAATGTATCGCTATGCAATCTTCCAACTAAAATCGATTACTAAGATACCAGTACTTCTTTGAAAAATATATAATGAAAGTCTTTAAAACAGAATGCAGAAACAATCAAAACCTTTAAAAGTTACCCCGTTGAATGGCAGCTCATAAAGTAGCTTTCGTCAATCATTTCTAGTCACCATCATGATCATAGTTGAAAACGGCTTTGTTATTTGTAAATAGGCCGATATTTTGAGTGAATGATGTACTGAATTAGCACATAGTTTTGATCAACATGTAATACAGGCAGTAAGCAATAACTACTTCTAGATTCGAATGTCCGTAAATCCATTTCACATCAATCCACGATAGAAAAAAAACGACCACTCCGCATCTATCACTGTATTAGATCAGGATTTAACACGCATTTACCATTCGGCATGCTAGAGTAAAAACTAAAATAAAAATAGATCGCATTGAACTAGAGAACTCGGCTTTCACTTTCAGCGAACTTGAAAGAAGAGTTCGCGGCCAAAATAACACACGCGCGCGCCGTCCCTCCTAGCCGAGATCATCGCGCATCGCATTCAGTATTAATATCGTCAGTCGGAAAAACGACATCACCGGTGGTGGCATTTCACCGGTTGTTGTCGCACTACGTATAAATCATTGCAAAATTAGATATATAGATGATAGTAGTCTTGAAATGGAGGCATTATAAGGCACCAGAAGAAGTCTGTTTTCTGATTGAATGTAGTAATGAAACTTTTTAATACAGGATTTTTTTGAATTTTATTCAAAGTTATCAACATTAGACTGGTTCTTAATCAAGAAAGTTGAAAAGTTGGAGTAACGTAATTTTTCGCAGTATTTCATGTCTGTTTCTATAATATGATCATTGCCAAACTAATAAATTCAGGAAAAATGTACCACTAGAGTGATGCAAATTTTGAAATTTTGGCTCCCCTATGATTAAATGATTTTTACTATGGTAAATAGCATTCTTCCAAAGTTTGAAATGATTTGGAAGAAATTTGGCTGTGCAAGCGCCATTTGAAGTTTATATGGAGATTAATATGGAAAACGCCAACATTTTGTGTTCAGCCCTCTATCTCTTTATCATAATATTTTGTGGAAAAGTGAACACACTCTTCTCATATGAAATCTTTTTAGCTACAACTTTGCCGAAGACTACATTTTGATTGGACGTCTGGATAAATTGTTGTTCATCATCATAAAGTGGGTTTGCATTTTACATGCTTCACCAACTGTTCGGCAGGCAACAGAGGTGCTCCCGGCGGAAAGAATAGATCAAAGTAATCCAGGCTACTATGTTTTACAGCAAAAAGGCAGTGTTGCTCTGAATGTAATGTAATGATCATCTCAGCATGATCTAGACTTTGTTATCAATAATAACAAATTATCCTTACGTCCCATAAAAATGTAATCTTCGGCAAAATTGTAGCTGGAAAGATTACACATTAGGTTTGTTTACTTTTCCATCGATTATGGTGACTAGCAGTTAAAGGACTGAACACAAAAAGTTTGCCTTTTCAATAGTAATTTCCATATGGTCGGCGTTAAGTCAGAGGGGACCAAGTACAAAACTTGGGAAAATTGGATTATTCTCTCATTAGATGCGAAATTACCTTACCTCCGTTACACTTTGATCAGATTTGATGAATGCTGTAAACTGCGAGAGATATGTTATAAATTCACTTTGGATGATCAATGAAAATCGATAAAAGTGTGCAGTCAGAGTGGACCAAGTGTTTATTACCAAAACAACGAAAATGATCAGCGCGCTGACTAATGCGAGGAAATGGAAAACATTTCAAGAAATTTGTCAGATTTTCCGTCATCGTATGATTTTTCTACTTATCCATCAATAGAAATTTATAAATATTACCTAATTCGATGCATTTGATTTTGATTTTTGATCATTTACCATATTTGGATGGTTGATCAGAAATTGCAACAATTTCTGTGCAGACAGAGCGGACCAAGTGTTGAAAAGCAATAAACTGGTTGATTATTGCATTTCTTGAGTAAATTTCAGAGTCCGATAGAAGTTTATGGTAGTTCTATGGTGTATGTATGGAATGCCCTAGAATCCGTTTATTGGACCAGTATATTTTGGCCAGTACTCAAGATTTTCACTTGGTCCACTCTGACTGAACGCATATTTGAATATTCCTGGTCTTCAATGCCCTGACCCTGTAAAACCTTAATTTTCAAGCTACCGAAATGCCACTGATTTCGGCATTGACTACATGGATTATTGAAGAATTTACGATACTGTTGTCAAAGGGTCTTGATAATCTGTTTATCTCAGTTTGACCATGCAAGCATTACATGATTGTTATTTTCCTAGAAATTGTTCAGTCAGAGTGAACCAACTCACTGAACGGGGGTCTTTAGTTCAGTCAAAGTGGACCAAGTACACATAGTCTATCAAAAAGTCGTTCTATCAGAGGTTTAGATCATGTTTTTTCATGATTATCACTTCACCTTATATTGTTTGGAAGTAACACAAAGCTGTGTTGAAAAAGTGAACCAAAATTTAAACGAGTTCAAAAATTACAGAGCGTTAGACTTCAAACCCATTTTTCTCAAAATATGAAAAATGTCACTTGGTCCACTCTGACTTAACGCCGACCATATAAACTTCAAATGGCGTGTGCACAACCAAATCTCTTCCAAATCACTTCAAATTTTGAGAGAATGAATTTCATCATAATCGGCACAGATTATAGGAGAGCAACCACGGTAAAACTCTATGGCTCATGAGCTGACATTTTCTAAAATAACAAATCGGGGTATCCTATTTTGGGGTGAAATTGATTAAACTAAAGAATTCATGCAAAAGTTATAGACATAATAAATAATTAAATGAAAGAATAACGGAGATGAACCAGCCTAGTGCTGAAAATCTCCTTAATAAAGCTATAATAATAATAATGAAAGAATACCGCGTAAACGCCTGAATGTAGGATATTTAGGAGTTTCTTATGTACAACAGAAATTCTACTACTGTACTAGCCAATTTTGTTGGCCCCTTTCGCTGAGAACTTTTCGTTGTCACCGTTTCAGAACCGATTTTTCGCCAAATTTATTACAATTCTAATGAACTTACTCTTAATACACAAAACATAGAAAATAAATAACATTGATAGATTGATTAGAATTTAGACATGGAATGCAATTTTGATTTTTATGTAAGAGCTCAATTAGGCCTATCGTAAAAATGTATTATTAAAATGTATTGATTTTTACATAAGTGTTCAAAACCTGTTTTTGCTCATGGTGGGGCAAAAGTAGTCGCGCGTTGTACTTTGTACAACACCCTTGGTTTTCATGTTCAACATGAAACACCTTGTGATCTAGATTAAATATAGAAAAACCATCTTCGACAATGTTGTTTAGGAGATCAACGGCTGACATGCGATGATTATTCAGTATCGGACTTCAGCCGCCAAGCGGTGCTAGTGCGCATGAAATTGTTATGCGGATATCTAAGGAATCTGACCACTTAGAAAGATGGCGTCTTCGGCAAAGTTGTTTATTAATCCAAGGGCAATCATTGATCGAGCTAGTTGATTCTAAATTTTTCCATCAGGTGACGACAATGAGCATAAAATATTTGATTTGCAAATATTTCAGCAGCCCTTTCATATTAACGGTCAGGATCCTGAGATAATTGCTAAACAAAAAGTGCATGTTCACTAGCGCTGCCTGCTGGCAAAATCTCAAATCTCTACGCTACAATAATGATAGCCGTTGTCGAAATCGACATCTTTCTAAGTGGCCAGGCTCCAGAAATATCTGCAAAATAAAAGTTTCGTGCTCAATAGCGCCGTATGGTGGCAAATTTTTTTTGAACAACTTTGTCGAAAACGCCATCTTTCTAAGTGGACAGGCTCCTGAGATATCTCCAAAACAAAAGTAAAAGTTTCATGCACAATAGTGCCATCTAACGGTCAAATTCTGAATTGAATTAGTTACCATCAAATAGCGCTCCACGTCCACTCTACTGAAGACCCCATGCTACGAAATTATATGGGTTTTGAGAAATATCGATTTCAAATTGTGGTCTGCTCGAACCGCATATAATGCGTACATTATTATGTCACTTCTATGTACATATGTTTATTTTACCGCATTATGCAGGGCCATACTGTGAACAAAAAAGTATAGTTCTTAAGAATATTCTTGGAATGGTTTGGTATCGATAGATATCTTTGATAGCATAAAAATCACAGCTGTTGTACAAAGTACAAGCGCGACAGCCCGAAGGTTAAACTTAGGAAAATTCGATCACGCGAAATAAAGTCATCAAGGTTTTGATTTTTCCCATAGTTCTACAAAAAAGGCTGTTTTTTGGCATACAGTCAAACCTCAATGAGTCGATATTTGAAGAGACCATCAACTCATGGAAATATCGATTTATGGAACAAAGATGCTATGGAAAACTGTTTGAGGAGACCATCATAGTAACCATGAAATTTCGTTTTTAGTATGGTTCCATCAGTCGATATTAAGCCATGTAACATCGACTTATGGAGGATGTGTTTTGAACCTCTTAAGGAAGTTATTTTGAGTTTTTGTACCAATTTATTATTTACACAGTGTTATCAAATCAAGGAACATGCCAATCTACCGTTTTGATTCATATTACGGACACTTAAGGCTTCAGTGAAGTACAACTAATCAAAACCAGTGGCGCGGGAAGTGGGTAGGACAGGTAGGACATGTCCTACGCACAAAAATACCTGGGAAGGCCAGTCAAAGGATTGTCCTACCCATGATTCAACACGAAGTGACATCATTCCTACAGAATTTCTTTAGCCAGATGTAGATGTTCTTGTATAAATTGCCATCAGCATTTTGGCAGTATTTCTTGACAAATTACTGGATTTATGGAGAACTATCAAGAAATACCTAAGGAATCGTTAAAACAAGACCGGTAGCATCGTGGGCTGAGTATACGCATCTGGAACATAGCTCGCTTATTATACACAGCACTAGCGTAGTACTGCTGGCTACGACTGGTGATGCTCTTGATTTCTCGAAGCATTCTCAATTAGGAAGCTGTTGATGATCTGGTGAGTGATTTCTACAGAACTCCCGAAGCACACTCTGTAGAAAATCTTGGTTCAATGGTCGTGAACATTTCTGCAAGATAGTCCTTGATGAATTCTTAAAAAATGATTAGATTGTATTTTCCATAATTCATCATGAATAGAGTATTTTTTCATCTATTTCTATTTCTGACGTTACGTCCCAAAGGTGACAAATCCTACTTCTCAGCTGTTTTTATGCGTACTTCCACAGTTATTAATCGAGACCTTACTTTGTCAATTGTTTAGTTTTGCATGTGTCTGTCGCGTGAAAGGTACGAAACTCAGTTTGGTCTTGCTGAATAGCTGCGTGCTAAAAAAAAGAGAGAATATTTTGGAGAACTTCTGAAAGAATTCTTGTCGGAAACACACAAAATACTTGCAGAACTGTTGAATCCATATTTGACGTTGTAGTTGGAGTTTCTGCACGTTGGACCATTTACCAAGAAAATTAAGCTTGTTAAGTAGTTTTACAATTATAGCCCGAAAGTTTCTAGATTCTATGATATCCTACTATGCTATGAATTGCAAGTCTAATTGAGTTGATATCAATTTTCAACACATCGTCCAATGACTTGCGATTCACGACAGTACTGATATTATTAGTTTCTTCCTTAACAGGGCTGGTAGCGACTAAGTGTCTTGAAAATAGGAACTTTGGAGAACTCTTGTCTGAAAAAAGGCCTTAAAGAAATCAGACAGGAATCAAAGAAAGATCAAAAAGGACCAATAAGGAACCATGATAACAAAAAAAAAACGATTAACAATCAGGAGATAAGATTATTATTTTTACAAGACATTTTTCTATAAATTTTTAAATGTTATTTTTTTAGGAATTCATCATGACATTACTACCTGTATTTCTTTATAAATCTCTACACAATTTTCTCCAGGAATTTATTCTAGTAGAAGTATTTGCCCAAATATTTTCCTCCGAAGATTTCTTCAAAAGTTCATTTCGTGATTTTTATTGACTTTCTAAGGAATCCTTCAACAAGTTTAATTTAAGAAATTGAGTAAATCTACTAAGGATAGTTACAGAAATAACCTAACAGATTTTATCGGGAATTCCTCCAAAAATTCTCCCAGATTTTTTCAAGAAAGTCTTAAATTATCCCAGAACTTATCCAATAATTCTACCATCCTTTATTCCAAAACTTCCTCCAAGATTTTCAAGAATTCCACCAGTATTTTCTCCCGGCATTTTCAGGAATTTCACAAAGTTGTCGTTCAAGATTTCTTTAAGATTCCTTCATGAATTCTTACAGGAAACTTTTGAGAAATTTCCAAAATATTTTTCCGGTTATTTTTTCAGGGGCATCTCCAGGAAAATAAAAAGATTTTTTTTTTTCAGAAGCAATACATTTTTTTTTCATATAACTCCGCATGAATTAAAATAAAATCTAATGCATCCTGATAAGTTCAAGAGTAACCCTTCATTATCTCCCACAAGGTTGTGTGTAAGATGTTCTAGACTCTCGAGAAAATCTTGTAGGATTTCCTAACCAAATTGCTATTTGATATGCTACAGAAATTCCTCTAAAACTATCGGAAGGAGGAATTATTGGAATGATTACAAAAGTATTATTTGGTGTGAAATCTAAAAAAAAAACTAAAAACCCGAAACTAAATTATTTGGAAAAAAATGCAGGATTAAACCTTGAATTACTACAGCAATTCCTGAGTAAATGTGGATAAGTTATAGTAGGAAACGAAACGAAAATTCCAGGAAGGATAACTAGAGAAGCTGGCGTTGGAATTCGTGTAGATTTTCCTGAGAAAATTCCTGAACAAAGTCCTTTAAAAACTCTGGAATGAATCGTCCTTGATTTTCTTGGAAAAACTCTTGTAAGAATTTCGCAGTTTCTTCTTGTTTTTGTCAAGTCTGTCAAAAGTAAACTAGTCCGGAAAAGGAATTTTGATTAAATAATAAATCACTAATGAAGTTGAACATACCAATAATATTGCAGCTTTCTCAGTCTAGAGGTAATGACTGTCATGAAAACAGTAACTTTCAATTTTCTATTAAGGATTCCATGTATTTGAAAACTTTCTGGACTTCCGTGGACATAAAGATTTTGCCAACGTTTGTCCTACCCATGGTTTTAAATGTGGACGCACCTCTGATCAAAACACATATAAATTGAATCGTTCTGTATGAAACTTTAGCGTTATCAGACCTTGCAAACACTTAAATTTCGAATGGTGGTTGAAGATTCCGATTCCATATGTTGAATTCACTTTAATAATTAGAAATGTTCGGCCTCTTCATGATGTTTATTTCGGACACAACCACACTTTTGCTTCATATTCTGGACACTTTGATTCGAATTCCAAAGAATTAGAATAGTTAAATTATTGATTAAACGCACTAAGCCGTTAGAAAGACGTCAAAACTAGTTGAGCATTGTAAATTTCCATGAATTGTTGTATGAAATATTTATTAGAATCATTTTTCAAATTGGAAACTTTTTAACGGCAAATTTTGTAACATTTCGAGTGAAATCTTTCCCATACAAAGTAGAGTGTCCGGAATTTGAAGCTGTCCGGGATTCGAATCAAAACGGTACAGCGAAAAGCTTCCTCTGTGAAAAAAAGCTCACACGGTCATATATAGTTTAAAATACGTCGAAAATAGTTAAATTATGAAGCACTGTTTCATAGTAGGATTTTGGACACCCCAACCTCAAAGTATATATTTTGGCGTTTTCATTTGATTGGAGACTGATTCAAAGAAACTGTTGGTTTAATATGCTCGCGCATAGTCTAATCTATCAAACACCAATGGAAAGTTTTTTTTATTTTTTGAATTTGTTTATTGACATATCGGTCTATTTTGCTCGAAGTAAGAGGGAGCATGGAGAAGAAAGCAATGAATACTAGATGGATAAGTACCGTAAGGGAACGGCGAGAGAAATTGGATTAGATGTTGAAGAGGGCATACCACATGAAACAGTATTACTTGAAACGTCCTTCCTTTTGGCTAACGTCCCCTATGGGAGCGGCTTGATGTGTTTTTAGAATGACACTACCAGGACAGCCAAAAGGAAGGAGGTTTCAAATACTGTTTGGCGATCAAGCAGGTTCTATAGGTTGCATTCACTGTAGTAGGTAGTTGCATCAGGATCGAAGCTCATTTATATTGAGTTTTTATTAATTGAAAGCTGTGGTGATCAAGATTGCATGAATTGCTTGCTTTTCCCATAGTAATTCCCATACAAACTTTTAAGGCCTTGTTCTCATCCAAATCTCAAATTTTGGAAGGACACCAAGAATTTGATATAGAATTGAATGAGCGGTGTGGAGCAAAAACGATTTTTGAATCACCCTTCTAATCATGTTTAAAGTGCGATATTCTACCATAATAAAGAATTAAAAAATAACGAAACTGTATGCAATAGCGATAAATCGCCAATTTCACGATACGTGTGAAAACTTAAGCTCAAACTATCCAATAAAAGTCAAAAAAACAACTCAATTGATTTATTTTTTAATCACTGAACCATTTTATAGCGCATATCACCATTACAATAAAAGCATTATATAATTGTTAGAAAACATTAACATGAAAACGACAACTAATAGCCAACATTTGCTTCTCGTTACTTCCAGGATCTTTCAGCACAACTTATATAACATCGGCGGTTGCTGAGCGCCAACACAGCAAAAAACCATAAAATGGTCGACACACAGCACTTTTGCTTGCGATGGAATAACTATCAGAGCAGTATTACCTCTGCTTTCGAAAATCTGCGGGACGATGAAGACTTTGTCGATGTGACGCTGGCATGCGATGGACGGAGTCTC
Organism: Aedes aegypti; assembly: GCF_002204515.2. Taxonomy (NCBI): domain Eukaryota; kingdom Metazoa; phylum Arthropoda; class Insecta; order Diptera; family Culicidae; genus Aedes; species Aedes aegypti. Next base: position 148,548,555 of record NC_035107.1, on the reverse strand, counting down.
AAGGCGCATCGCGTCGTCCTATCGGCCTGCAGTCCCTATTTCAGGGAACTGCTAAAGGTAAGCTTGATAAGCATAACAAAGTAGTCGCTGAGATTCTGAAGCTTTGCGCCAACAAATGATAACGATTCCCATATAACAAGTAGGCGAAGTGGTTTAGTCAATAAAAGCGGTTTGGGGAATAAAAATCACTTTTTTGGGGTGATTCAAAAATAACGTCCATAGTTTTTTATTCCATCTATCACGCTTTTTCCAATACCAATGCACTGTTTCATTTTTGTAAACCCCTTCCCCTCCTTCAAACGATGTACATCAATTTTGAATGATCCCTTAGGCTTTCAATGCAGTTTCACCATCAGAAACGCCCAAAATGCATCTATACTTCTGTGAAAGGGCACTCGCTCCCCGAAAAAAAAAACGTGAAACGCATCATGGTGCAACAAAACTGCACCGGTATTGGTGTTACTTAAAAGCATCTGTATGTTTTCTTCGTCATCTATACTCCTGCTGTACGTAACGTGCAACTGCAGTCAAAGACCGAAAAAGTTGACTTGAAAGTAGGACATGCAGTAAACTGCAATCAAACCAATAAGCAAAAAAAAAACAATAATTTGAGAAAGTGTCCTTCAAAGTGCTTAAAAATAAGATTCCACGTTATTCAACCGAAACTGCAGCGACAGCAGTGCAATGCAATGCAATTTGGCGATGCAGACAAGCATCATCATCGTCATCGTGGTTGCATTCGTCACTGCTTAACGTCGCTCAATGTGCATGGAGGGAGAAAGATTTCGCCGAAATATTTGGCCATTGCGTCGCTGCACTCCTATATATGCACTTCCAAATGCACATTTTTTTTTAGCTTGAACAACAGCGGCCATCTCGGATCTCGTCTCGCGACATGGGAAGAAAAGGAAAGTTCGCCTAATTATTTGGTCGTGCGAGACCGACGGGTACTTTGCGGATCCCATTAGCGCCTTTGTTTGCCCTCGCTAGCTTTGAAAATCCGTTATGTGAGGGCGCCTATTCAGGTCACCGACAACTGTATTGCTTGAGATTTGACAATGGAGCTTGCGATGCCCTTGTAAGTGGCCAAGCGGCAGGCTGATTCAATGTTGATGTTTGCCGATAACTCATAAATCAATTCCATACTTGGGCATCTTTATAATTGAGTCCACCGATCGTTGTAAGCATTTTACTATGATTCACTCTTTATTGCGTATTGTTTGAAATCCACTTTTAGGGAATCTATCTGGAAAATTGGTTCTTTGGCGAAGCACCATATATTTAATCAAATTTACCACATTCTTAGAAAAGTAAATGCTTACGTTTCAATCCATTCTCACCCCCTACGACGAAAATATGAATTGTATAGGAAATTCGTTGATTTTGATAATTTGATTGCAAGCGCTTTGAACAAAAAATCAAAACTTTCTATCATAGATGTAGCAAACATAAAACTGATCAAAATTTTGCGTTTCAATTTGACAAATGTCAGAATATAATACAGAAGCCATATTGTCAAGCCACAATCTTTGAGCGTCAAAAGTTAAAATGACTTTATGTTGATGTACAGATAATTGTTATTACCCTTGCCCTCCCCGCAACCAATGTATGCATTTTGTGCACATAACCTATGCCAGTACACATAGCACTTTAATATAAATAGCCTTGGTAAGCTACTTCTACTATGCGACCTTAACATTTGTTACAGAGGATCTACCTCGACAGGGATATTTCTCTGCAGCCGACTCTTGGCGCTACAATTCCTGCATAATCTGAGTGACAACCGTGGATACTTCATTACAACACTCGGAATCCCCAGATTGTCTTGTCCAGAAACGTGTCCTTTCCGCATGTAGCAAGCATGTGACCTCTCTCTACAATAAAGCGCGTGCACTTAAATACGACACGCTCCGCTGCTTCAGGCCATGCGAACGGGTTGGCCCATTTGGCATAAATATATATCACATAATGACATTGTGCATATGGAAGTTTAACATAAAGGGATGTTTCGAATAAAGCGATTTCATATTCTCATTATGCCAAACGTCCCTTTGCGAAACGTCTTTATGCCAAATGTTCCACTCTCCCACCAGCACAATTGAGGCGCACTGGAGACTCTGCGAGCCTTAACTATTATAGGTACTGCCAATGGCTCCTATGCGATGACAGGAACTTCTTCAGGTGGAAGTTCACCTCCACAAGTGGCGTGAGATGAGTAATGCTGATCAAATGAGAGCGAATCAACGATTGTCACCTCATTTGGTTTGTCTGGCCTCACCCGACACGCAGAATAAGCATCACTGCTTTTTTGGAAACACTTTGCTACGCGCTTGCTACTTTCAAGCACACAAACCTTTACGTGCTTTCCAAACGCTTTAGCTTTCTCTTCGTTATATGCGCATTTGGTCCCACATACATAAATCAAGCATAATTGGTAGACAACATCTTCGATTACGTCGCAATAGTTATTATGATCCTATTCAGGCATTGCAGAAATCGTTCTCAATTGATTTCGAAGCTCGATCAAAGCAAGCGAAGAACAACATCGCATCTGTATCGGTCCATGATCGACAATGTGTCGCAAGTTGTAACAAGCTTGATAAAAGCAGTGGCGAAGGAGAGCCCCAAAAAGAGAGCAATGATACAATCCATTTCTCTCGCTAATTTTCCATTGGGGGTAGTGATCGTTTCCCATACCGAGATAGACGTTCGTCGCTCAGATTTGCAGTTTGTGACCACCATCACCTCAGTTTTATAGTAGACTAATTCCAGTTCCCTTACCCTCCTTCCACACGTATGAACGTATGAACGTGTGAACTCCGCTTTTTGCATGGATTCTTAATCCTATCATCTGTGTCAGTGAATCATCGATTTGTTTTAGGCGAGAATTAACGTACAAATAAATTACCAGATTGTCCGGACGTTTCGGTCGTTTTACTGGCCTACGACCATCTTCTGCGGACTAATCTTCTAGCCGTTTGTTTACAGTTGGACGGCCATAACTTTTACAAACATCATATTTGACCACCGTTTCCGATAGAATCTAAAAGATATGATCATGAACTTAAAATCTCATCTTTTGTTTCTACCACCCGCAGAGCACACCCTGCAAACATCCAGTAATAGTACTACAGGATGTGGCGTTCACAGATCTCCATGCGCTCGTAGAGTTCATCTACCACGGCGAGGTGAATGTTCACCAACGATCTCTTAGCTCCTTTCTAAAAACAGCAGAAGTTTTGAGAGTGTCGGGACTGACCCAGCAACAAGCTGACGAAACACACAATGTAAGTTGACAGAGAGCATTTTATCGATTTTCTGTTAAGATGTCCGAACAGATTTTACAAAATGACTAAATATTCCAAAATCTATTTCCAGTTAGCACAAGTACAAACATCAACTGGATCCGGGAGTCGAACACCGGTAAGCCATCATCCCAGTTATCCGGATAAGTTCGTCGAGGACGCACTGTTCGCCCAAGGGGTGCCTCCGTCGTCACATCTCAACAACCTACACCACACACCGGCAGCTCATGGTGGACCCACTGTGAACCAGCTGCTTAGAAGGGCCGCGGCAGCTGCTGCGCTTAGGCGCGAACGCAACAATTCGAACCAATCCGACGAACTGTCCCTGAAGCGCCATCGGATGTCCACGGACAACAATATCCTTGGCAATAACAACAATCTGGATGTGGTGAGTCACATGCCGCAAATCACCGCAACCGACTTCTCCACCAACATGAAAACCAACAACAGCGCTCCGCACTCCCCGCATATAAAAGAACAGCACCGGCACGAGAGCAATAAGACGCCTAATGGTGAGAAACTATTCTCTTCTTTGTTATGCGTAGCGTAGTATGGTATTGATTTGAGCTATGTAAACCTGTCGTTTGCTTTTTGTTTTAAAACTTATTTTATCAACTTTTAATGGTTCACACTGACTTAAATGTAGGTTTCACTTTCATTGCCACAGGTAACAATAACAATAGCATCAACATCAACAACAACACAAACAATCTGAACAACAACAACAACAACAATAACAACAACAACAACCTAAATACCCACAGCAAGGATAGTTCAAATGTGGGTGACCAGCCCAGTAGTAATCTGGCGAGTATAGCAACCAACGGTGGAAATGGTGGAGGAAGCCTAGGTTCCCACACCGACAAGGACAGCCTCACTCCATCTCCTTCCGTGCGTTCCAACGAGGACGTCAAATCGGAACCCATGGAGCTGGTGTGCAGTTCAAACGTGGAGAACGATAACAGTTCGGACTCGATCGAGGACGATCACCACGATATCCCGCATCCTGCCGACATTAAGGGTCCTATCAGGTAAGCTGCCCTTAAGAAAAGTCCACATGAAGTCACGTACGATAATCTGTTCTTTGTTTCTTCTGCCCGAATTCAGCTCGCCCCATGAAGACGAAATGGACGGCAGCATACATTCCCACCCTGCACCTCCTTTTCTGATTTCACCCGGTGATCAGAAACTATTTGGTGCTCCAGGGTCGTTCAACTTCTCGATGGCGGCGCTTGCGGACCCTGCCACACTCGCAGGTATAAAAAATTGATTAAATCAATTCGTTAAATTTTTTCGTTGAGGAAATAGTACCGTGATGCATCAATACCCGGACACTTAAGGCAATACAAAACATCAAACTCTGGTTTGAATATGTTTCATTCAAATGTAATCAAAGTTCTGTCACGCAACACGTCATTTCATACAATAGCTTCATTGTAGTCTTGAACATTACTGAAAAAGTTACGTTTTAACTTGAAATTCGTTAAATTAACATAGCATATCTTGTTTTTAAATCCGGACACCTTGAGCAGATGTTGTCTTCAAATCCGGACACTCTTGGTTCAAAATCCGGACAACGGTATTTCTTGGTCAATACGTATTGAAAATGAATGCGAATTGCATTAAAACTTAATTTTATATCACTTTCAAATCAATTTGAAACATGTTTGTGCCATACAGTGTTCTCAAGAGTAGCGCGTACGTAATAATTGTCACTTAGTTTACCTGAACTGGAGCGCCTTTTGCTCGAACAGCATATTAGATAGTTTACCGGCATTGAGTAATATTCTGATCACTTATAATGTTCTTGATACCAATTGTATGAGTTCTTTGTATACACATTTACACGACTTTTAGGTTTAACTTTCCAAATATTAACACAAACACGTAAAACATAGGGCTTTTCTGTTATGTCCGGATTTGAAATCACTTGTCTGAAAATCCGGACAGTCACTTTAAACACAATTAATTATATATTCTCTGCATATTCCATTGCAACTGTATCGTCAAACTGAGTAAATATTATGCCGTTCACAATTTTGTACCAAACACATCATGAAATATATATTTCAAGCACATTATCGTAAATCAAACTTTGTTCGTGTGTGCGTCGGCTTTTTGACTGAAATCACTTGCACAACAAAAAAGTGACATCTAATCGGAACATCGCACTTGTTTCTATTTTTAATATTTTTTGGTAATGGTAACTAGATTACAAATGATACTTATATGATCAGCAATGTTGAAGTTAAACTTAAAGAACAAAAACTAAAGTTAAAAGCTATTATTATATCCTTTAAATAATGGAATTCATTGAAGTGTCCGGATATTGGTACTGTCCGGATTTTGATTCACCACGGTACTTTGTAACTAAACTTCAAAGAATACATCAACAAAGTAGGATTTCTTCATTCTATATTTGAGATTTTTGTAAAACAAATTTTATCGCTGTGCGCAACGTGAAGCTGTTCTGGTAACAACATTTAAAAAAAATGGTAACAGTTTCTAAAACAACACCTTTTAAAGTCGCTGTGGAGCGTTTTACAGCCCACCCATATACTATGAGGAATACATGCTCACCCCATTTTTGATAGTTGAATTGGTTGCACGAGAAAAGACAAAATCGTCCCACTGCACCAACAAGTATTAGCATTAGCATTGAGCATTTCGCACAAAATCGTAGGTGGTACAGTCTTAGACCATTGTATGAGGGTTACCTTCTACCCGTCCGCCACAGTCAGAAATTTGGGACTTCGTTTTACGAACCTCTTCTGCAATCCGTCGCTCCTCTAGCATTGAACACTACATTATATAAACGGACACGCTCGATTTAGTCGTAACTTAGCACTGCATTCGAGCAAAATGCGCACAAATCGAGAACAGAACTCCAGTAATTATCTACAGAAAAGAAACAAAACTTTTAATAGCTTTGAAAAAAAAAATCCACGGAACAATTGCACGTAGCATATTACCATCCACCGAAGCCAATTTGAAAAAAAAAAACGTTGAACGAGGTAAACGTCACACAAAATTCAAAACGCGCACGGCTTGCTGCGATCTCCCCGAACAGCACCAAATGGCATTGTTCCCAAAATCAGTGTTAAAATGTTGTTGTACACTCAGAAACGCGTATAGTCACAGAATAACTAAATTTAAGTCAATTCTGACTATTTTCAATCTGCCTCTCTTTTACTCTGAAGGGAATATTACACATCTCTAAGCTTGAACCCAGCAAAATGACAGTTAGTGTAGAAATTCACAGTGGATATGAGTAATTGACACCGAAAAAGGCTACAAGTGGTAGTCGGAATTAGCGTAAATTTCAAAATATAATGCAATTAGAGCGAAATTAAAAGGTACAATACTCTAATCTACTTTACAGATTCTATTTATTGAGATTCTGCTCAGAGGGTTCAAAAACGTGAAAGAGACTGTTTTAGATTATGTATTTGGGCTATACACTTAGTTCACCACTTTTCTTCGATTCGTTCAAATTCAATTGGATTCTTAAATAATTCCATTTCAGCTTTTGAAAACACATGAGCGTTTTTCAACTAGATTCTAGAAATTTTCACTTCGAGTTCGTACAATCATAGGCTGGGGTTTCAAAAATTTCTGGGCATGAGTTGTATACAATCCTGATAGGGAACAATCTGATGCATGGAATCGACCATATTGACGCGTTTTCAGTGCAGTGTGCTTCACGCAACAATTATACCTTCTCGAAGCGAAATGTAAAAAACTCAAACTGGCTCGATTGAACTTCATCATTACGTTCGCGAGTTTCACAGGATGCAGGTGGAAAGGAAACTGGCAATCTTGTGGTAAGTACTTTCTACCCAGCATTTCTGACCAATTTCAAGCTAGGGTTGTAATAAACTTTTGAGAATTGTTTTCGCATAATCGAGGGCAAGCTTGTTACAGAATTTTGAGGTGGATCCCTACAGAACCTTAGGTAATATCAGGTCCATCCAATTTCTGAGATTTCTTACGCGCCATACAATTTATTTTTAATTTTCATACAAAAAATCTTTCTATGGGGGGAGAGGAGGGTTGAAAAACCCCGAAAAATGTCTAACGTAATAAATGGACAGCCCCTTTCCTGCACTGAAGTGTGCAGTACGGGAATAGTCATTACCTAACTGAAACCAGTGCTGTAATGATTCATTACGCAACGCTTTCTCATTACGCAACTGTTTTCAGTTGCGTAATGAATCATAACTAGGGACAATGGAAATTTGCGGCAAAATTTTCGAAATTTCGCGGGTGCCTAAGGCGATAATACCAAAATTTCGTGGCTTTGTCGCGGTCCCATAGTTTTGACCATATTACACACAAAAATGCATGTTTTTAGAGAAAATACCCAATTAATGTGAAAATTTAGCGCTATTTCATTAACGAACTGATTCCACGAATAGGAATGAAAAGTTTAATAATAGAGTGGCAATTCAAAATTTGGAAAGGAACAAGCTGGCCAGAAGCAATGTACTCCATTGGGCCAGAAGGACCTCCTAGTTAAAACTAAATTGTATGAAAATATTTGTCTGCACACCGATTTCAAAATAAGAACGCCATGTTCACAGCCAAAACATTGGAATTTACTGCGATTGTAATATAAATTCTTCAAATTTCGCGGATTTCGCGGCTTCCGTGAAATCGCGAATTTCCATTCTCCCTAATCATAACACAACAATTTCTCAGAAATTGTAAAATAATGGTGAATGCATTCTGATATAATTTCTGATACCCTTAAGTGGTCTTCTACGAAATTGCAAAAAATGTTGTACGTAACTCGTTGCAGAACTCGATTTTTACAACACTCGTCGTAATTAATCCTCTCTCTCCGTAATCTACTATTACACAACAAGGTGCAGAATGAAGATTTTTACAGCACGAGTCGTAAGTTTATCCAACGAGGCTTTCCGAGTTGGATAATTACGATGAGTGCTGTAAAAATCGAGTTCTGCACCGAGTTGCGTACAACATTTTTTTGCAATTTCTCATCGTAATAGGCTGTTTTCCATCACGCCAATCTGTCATGGAACGGCCTACTTTCCTACACTGAAGTATGCAGTGCGGGAATAGTCATTGCTTAACTGAAACCAGTGCTGTAATGGTTCATTACGCAACGCTTTCTCATTACGCAACTGTTTTGAGTTGCGTAATGACTCATTACCCAACTATTTTCTGAAATTGCAAAATTATGGTGCAAGCATCCAGATGTTATTTCTGATACCCTCCAGTGGTGTTCTACGAAATTGCAAAAAATGTTGTACGCAACTCGTTGCAGAACTCGATTTTTACAGCACTCGTCGTAGTTATCCAACTCGGCAAGCCTCGTTGGACAAATGTACGACTCGTGCTGTAAAAATCGTCATTCTGCAACTTGTTACGTAAACTACTATTTTGCTATTTCATGAAAGGTTACTTGAGGAAAAAATTCTAAACTATTTTTCATTGATCTGCACATGGACGTTTGTAGCCATGTTTGAAAAATTCTGATCATAGTAGGTTGTATTAAGCAATTGTCACAATTTTTCAACCCATCGTTCGGATAGCATCATCATTCGAAACAATGAGCGATTCCGATTGGTATTGAGTCGGCAGCGGAAGTTACCCTGGCTGGTCTCCTACCGGAGAACTCTAATGTAAAATTTCTGAAGCTACTACCGTCACCAGCAGATTGAACAGAACACTGCTCTCGTCGATTGTCTGCGTCTCTACTGCCAGATTATGGGGTAGATATTTCTGTTCTAAAGAGGCATGGAGGATGCCCAGTACCTCGGCTGCAAGATCGTCTGCTCCAGTGCAAATAACGGCTGGAAAAATAATACAATTTCCAGCTGAGCGGAAAATATTCCACAGTTCCCAGTACCAATAATGCTAATTACACAAATCCTGAACAAACATTAGTAGACTTCTCCGTTTTGCTACATAAGAGTGATAGTTATATGAATCACATGTCAACCATTACGTTACTGAAAAGCATTGCGTAATGAACCATTATGCAACCCAAATGCGTTGCGTAATGAGTCATTACCAAACGCTTTTCAGTTAGGTTACGACAATTCGGGAAAGAAGGCCATTTGACGGGATGGCGTGATGAAAAACAGCCTAAATCTATGGTTTATCTTTGTAATTCATTCATTTTGATTTCCTTGTATTAAATGCACCATCAATTTCATCTTTATTGAACAGGTTTCAACCCACAAGCCCTCCAAGCTGCAGAACTTGCTGGTTCACCACAAGGTAAGTCCAAAACCAAAATTTATTAAATTTTACTATTTGACTGTGGAATCTATCTCTCACATTTATTTACATATTGATTTATTTACCAAAAACATAATGAGCCCAAAAAATATATATTTTCCATTTTCCAATTTTAAATCCAAACATCAAACTAATACCGATAACAATTAAACAAGCAAGACGAACGTCAATGTTAGTTTAAACTTCTTATCGCATAAGAAAATATGGATTAAAAAAAACGCCAAAACCTCGCTTCAGCTCACTTCTATTTTCTGTTTTCAAATCTCTCAGTCTTCTTTTTTCAATCAACATACGACGACAAAACGAACTTAAAGAATACAGTACAGTTTCACAACTTTCCATATTTTCTTCGAATAAAAAAAAAACACTAATACAACTACCACGTCAAGCCAAGGTGTAATGTTTTGTGAAGCAAATAATAACAAATCAAACAAAGGTTTATCAATCCTAAACCGTGTACATACCAAAGATTTTTGTTTTTAATTTAAACGATACGTTAATATTTACGGTACTGCTTAACGGTTATTGAACGTTACTGTAACCTTATATGCAAGAGGTTCAATGTATTTTTTAGTTTCAATTCATGAAAATCGGTGTAAGGTTTGCGAAATCGCGTCATTTTTTTCTGTACATTCTGAGCTTCCCGAAAACGCGACTTTGTTTTATTTTAGATTATCTGATAACTACGAGATAATAGACGTCGGACGAATATGGATGAACTTGTTCCCATTCCAAATTGAACTACTAACCTCAAACTAACTGTACTATTCATTTTCAAATGACTAACCGCTTTTTTTCTATCACGATCCGCGCAAATCAAAACCCTCCCTCAAAAATTGACAAACCAACCCCCTACAAAATTCAGTCCAAATCGTTGACTTTCGTTTGGTAATCCTTTTCATTTGTATTCGCTCATTATTTAACTGTTATCGATTGTGTGCCTACATTCGTTTCTTAATTTCCGATCAGTGTTTTAAGTATTGTATATTTGTTATTTGGAATTCTGATATTTCGTGTTATGGTCGTGTTCATTATTAAACGTCGTGTTTGTGTGTTTTACTCATAATATTAATATGTATTACAAAATAAAACTATATGTGTTTTTAATTTCATTTTCATTTATTAATTGCTGCATTCAATGAATAACGTAAAAATCTAGCAATTGTTCAATTGATAAATACCAACGAATGAGATGTCATTGTGTTTTTTCTTCATTTTGTTTTCGTAAAATCTTACACAACTGCAAATGCGCACGTAGCTTTTTGCAAAACAATTGAAATGTAACAAATGAAACGACAACTAATTATTCAACCACACAAATGATATCTAAATTTTTATCCCAAATGTCTAAATCTTCGATAGATTCGATAGATTTACAGAGAACGTTGGAGGCAATGCAAATGCTATCATGTGCTAAGAATGTATTGATAAAGAATGTTTAATTTAAGCTGGTTTCAAACATAAAAAAGAATATGATTAATTTGACATTCTTATCACTTGTTTTCGGAAGAAATGTAATGCCAACAACGTTGTAAAGCTATTTGGTCTACGAATCCGCCCACCCCTAGGATGTCAAAAATTCGGCTTCACCTTCGCTATCCCAAATTCCGGAAGAAAGACCATCATTGGAAATTTTCACTCATCTCCCAATTTGTATCGAAAACCCCCCAATAAAAAAAAACAAACAAATGTACTCTGGCACAATTGCGGTAGTTTAAGTACTAATACAATTATGGACAATCACATCAACAAAAAACCTGAATATACCTGTATATATGACTTTTAGAGCGTATACTATGATTATTGGCAATGAAACTAAAATTATGCGAAACAAATGTAAATATTAAGGTAATAAAATAAAATATTTATACACGAACGCGGAAATTGGAAATGGAAATTTTACTATGTTATAAGCTGTATGCAAATGTAAGTGTTTTCAAAAATCAACTTTTCGAAAAATGGATGTACAACTACTTTACCTCTAATCCTTCTCACAATGCAGATCAAACTGATGAAGTGCTGTCACGAGTCCGTAGCAACACACGCTAAGTTGTTTTAAATCGTTTACTGTGATATTGAATAGTCAAATAACTGAACTGATTTGTGTTCGTCATATAAGCAAATTTTCACTGTTGAATAATCGATGTATTTTTCCGAAATTCTTTACCGCCAAAACTACCTTTATACAGATAGTTTATGCGTCTTAATTCACAACGTAGCAATGTACTGCAATATTTTTTCTACTTGTTTTTGAATACTTTTTAATTATATGAACGCATATCACCTTTATGAACTTTTTTCAATTGAAAATAATGTATTTTTATTTGTTTTAAAAGCACAGTTATTATCTGAGAATAATCTGTGTCAAAATTGTCATTTTTGCATTCGTATATCGTGTAGTAGGCTAGGCGCGAATATACCATTACGAAAAGATCGTGGCCCGACCGGGAATCGAACCCAGACACCTTAACCTGGGCTTTGTTGTACCTTCTAGGCTATTTTCTATCCTCGGACTTTGCTTTTGCTCAGGAAGGCAGAAGGACATCTCCCAAATAGCTTGTCAGCACGGGCACGGTGTAGATGATTTGACTTGTCATTTGGTGTAGTCATCCAAAAACACGGCTCACAGTGTCTGATTGTTCTCAGATCATGGAGCGCATATGATTGTCTCAATAGCTCAGCTTTATGCACTAAGATCATTTTGTAGATTTTTTTCCGTACAAAAGAAATGAAACGATTTTTCTCAATTGATCATTGAAACTGTCAAAACTTTTGCAATGGAAAGCATATATTCAATGAGAGGGGCCCAAATAGCCGTAGCGGTAAACGCGCAGCTATTCAGCAAGACCAAGCTGAGGGTCGTGGGTTCGAATCCCACCGGTCGAGGATCTTTTCGGGTTGGAAATTTTCTCGACTTCCCAGGGCATAGAGTATCTTTGTACCTGCCACACGATATACGCATGCAAAAATGGTCATTGGCATAGTAAGCTCTCAGTTAATAACTGTGGAAGTGCTCATAAGAACACTAAGCTGAGAAGCAAGCTCTGTCCCAGTGGGGACGTAACGCCAGAAAAGAAGAAGAAGATATTCAATGTAATAATACACGCAAAAAAATTTTGCGGTAAAAACTACCATTTTAGGGGGTTAACTTAAGCGCTCACACCGGCAATTATCAGCAGACCAGAAATGCGCTTGATTTTACCATGTCTGTAGTTGGAATCAGATTGTTGTAAATTAGTTCTGTCAAATGTACCAGTAATGCGGTGGGGTGTATCGTAAACATAGTAAATTGTACTGAATTTCCATGGTAGTTTTAAGAATGGGCGTAGTCAGCTAAAATAGTTATTTTTACCACAGAATTTTTTCCCGTGTATGGTTGTGCTGCTTACCCCGAACGCCTATTCCCCGAATACTAGTTCCCCATTTCTTTTTTTTTTTACAAGGGACCCCCTAAGTAGGTAACTCAGGGTTACGGGGATGGCGCACCAACGACGACCCGTTAAAACCAGCCCATGCACTGTACTTGAGCAATTCTTTTTGAACTGCTCAATTGGTGTACAGTGTATCGATATTATTTATTTTATTTATTTATTTATTTGGCCTTGGCCTCAGACCCTTATCTCTCTGGAGCTACCTTACGGTATTTCTTCGGGGAGGGGCCATATGCAGCACAATACATGTAGCAAAAGTAGCCTAGGCAAACTGCTTCTCCTATCCGACTTAAACAATATTACAAGGGACCATCTTCGACAGGGCTAATCCTCTGCAGCCAACTCTTGGTCGGCGCGCCATATTGTGAGTGACAGCCGTATTTACTGCATTCCAGCAATCGGCATCCACACACATTCTCTCTATTATTTTGTCGGGGACGTGTCCCCTCCGCATGTAGTGAGAATGCGATCTCTCACAACAATGAAACGGGGGCAATCAGTTCCCCATTTAAAGGTGGTCAACGAACCGGGCATCTGATATGCAACCTTCTTCATTTGATTGACGGTTCTTTTGAATGCTAATCGTTCTTTCTAATACACCACCCTACTATTCTTGCACATTCAGAACTGTATCCCTTTTCGAGAAAACAGGTTATTCGGGGAACTGGCTTTCGGGTAAATGACATTCAGGGAAACGGGGAAAAGTAGCACAATCTATATACAGTAACGCCGCTGTTTTGATGCGGTGATCGCAACGTTAGTTCTCTCCATTGATCTATTGATGGATGTACTAACTTGTTATAATTGTATAAAGATGTTCATGATCCCGTTTATCTAGGGCATATTGGGTTGAATCCAAAAAATACTGCCTGGATTCCTACACGCATTTTAAAGAACACGATTTTCGGGACCCACAGAACGCACATATCTGAAAATGCTACGCGTTGTAGAGTAGCATTTTGAACTCTATCCGCTTGTCTTGAAGAAGCGAATGTATAGTACAATCGATAAAAATGGGACAGAATACCATTTCATTATATTTTCTAGTAAAACTTTTTATTAAAGAAATTTATGTTGCATTTATGATCAAGAATCTAAAGAATGTTTTAATCAGATATATTAGCTGTTGATTGCTCAATGAGTGGTTTCAGTACTGAAATTATATCAAGATTCTGCAGAATGAGAAATGAAAAAATCTCCGTAAACTATCCGAATCATTTGATTTTTGAAAACACAAACATACATAGCCTCTAGTTTGGTAAGCAGGAACATTTATTTTTAGGGAAGATCAATCCAATGCTTTATAATTTAAATTTAAGTTTTACTACTTTACTAATGGTTGAAGGGATATTGGAATTATTTTCGCAATTTTATTATATTTATTGTTGATTCGATTTGCAATTCCAAATTATGTAGACTATTTTCAACAAATCGGCTTACGCAAAACGGAAGGATAATTTCATTTAATTCAAGTTGTATCTTATACATTACCGACATGCGAGTCGGTCAGACGATATTATTCTGATATTGAGCCAATGGACTACTTACTTACACCTGTAAAGTACACAATTGGTGATGGCAGAGTTAAATCCATTAAACGAATTACAATCATTTGCCATTGTTGAGTAATTTTTGGGCTAATATGCGACGTATTTTACAACTTCTTCTGTCGTCAGGTCGACTGACGACGATCACAAATTCCAACGAAAAATCGTCTGACATCTACAATGCACCACGCACTTCATCGTGTTCGATCCTGCCATCAACGGCCATCCCGCTGCTCCATTCCGTGGCGCTGAATCAACCAGGCGAGGACTTTCGCTGTGATCCGTGCAATAAGAATCTATCGTCGTTGACACGTCTTAAACGTCACATTCAAAACGTACATATGAGGCCAACAAAAGAACCCATATGCAATATTTGCAAACGAGTCTACAGCTCGCTCAATAGTCTAAGAAACCATAAAAGCATCTATCACCGAAACATGAAGCCGCCAAAAGAGGAGCATAGCTTGGCACCGAGCGCTATTCCCACGTCACAGCCTTCTATGACCAACATGTCCAGTGCCGTGGATCAGAAGCACCAGTATTTCTCTTTAAGCCATCACACAGCCTAGACAAATGATTCTTCCACGCCTGCTACGCCTTGCATCACTCGACATTATAACGCTTAAATGTACTTTGTTTAGTTTGATTATTTTAAATGTTATAATTATCAATACGATTGAGAACAGAACTTTTACACGAATTAAATTTTATCACTTTTCTTATAGAAGTAGGAACACTTCCGAGAACATAGTAGTATTTCTTTGGTTCACGCATCAATTACGCTTACACAGTTCTCGTACATTTACTTCTAGGAAAGCATGAATTAAAACGTTTGTTCGAGCAAATATCGTAGTTAATAAAATCAAATCAAAAGTTATCTATACTATCCTAAGTGTACCGAATTAGCAATTATAACTAGGCAAATCCCAAAATTTAAAATTATGACCAGAACGCCAAATTCTGTAGACAATGGAAAACAATGCAAAATTGGAAAACAAAAATTGAGACATTAGTGACTTCTAAAACCAAATCAGGCTCATTCAATCAAAAACAAAACAACAAAAGTTACTTTTCTAACCGAAAAAAAAAACAATTTCAAATTGCATAAACAAAATAGCTGTACATTTTTTGGCTGCTTTTGATCTTGGTACCGTTGTGAGCTTTTTTCCGAAAGCTGGATTAAAACCAACGATAGATAGTGCGAGAAGAGATAAGCGAATAACGAATTCAGTAACTCGTGCGTTGATAATCTTGCGCCGTATGCTCTTTGATAGAATTTTCGTTGAAAACATGTTACAGTAATCCTAAGTTGCATACACTACAATTGTCGTATTATCTACCAATTCCAAATACGGAAGATTTTATCCCTCTCCCACGGATATTAATGAATGTTATGGAATTGAAACGTGTATTTATAATCTCTTACCCTGCTTATACTTAATTCATCAAAACCGTAGGTGTTAATGTCATTCATGTTATTTTCGCTGACAGGAATAATTTGAAAAATGGAAAATATAATATAACATTTATCATTTGGTTTTCAAAACATAATATTACTATTTTCGTTTCAAATTCGGAAAACATTGCGCTTCTCAAAATCAAAAGTAACTAAAATATGCCTGAAATTAAAATGAATTCAAACCAAAAAAAAAAACAAAACAAAAAAATCTCAATTGCTCAAGAAACTAGTAAGTCACTATTGTCTCTCTTTTCTTTTCC
Organism: Aedes aegypti; assembly: GCF_002204515.2. Lineage (NCBI taxonomy): Eukaryota > Metazoa > Arthropoda > Insecta > Diptera > Culicidae > Aedes > Aedes aegypti. The sequence goes on along the minus strand of NC_035107.1, from coordinate 148,532,283 downwards.
CGGTGATGCTGCATATCAATCCGATCAATCGCAATCACGCAATATGAATTGCACACTCTAATATAACGGTGGTCGGATGGTTGGGACACACACGCACACTCGCCTGATGATGATGTTGGGGTGGTGATGATTGCAGGTATGAGCACAGGACGGCCGTCATCTCCATCGGATTTAAACCACTCCAGCGGCGGTGGAGGGAACCGGTTAACCCTACCGCTTCCGCTGACTGCTTGCCATCGATGTGATGTTTGCGGTAAATTATTAAGTACAAAACTCACCCTCAAACGGCACAAGGAGCAACAGCACCTGCAACCGTTGAACAATGCCGTTTGTAATCTGTGTCACAAAGTTTTTCGCACACTAAATAGCCTAAATAACCACAAGAGCATATACCATCGTAGACAAAAACTTCTCCACCATCACCACCAGCACCATCCTCAGCATCCGTTTGCTTCGGTAGCTGCGGTTGCTGCGGCTGCTGGTGCTGCCAGTCCTTTGCATCATCCATCGCAGCATGCGCTGCTTGGCGATGCAGGCGGTGCTGGCTGTGACATGAAGCATAGCATCGCAAAACTAGAATTTCTCTAAGTGCTCATCCCCAAGGCATTTACTCTATTTGTATAGATGTTCAACAAAGACTGCGCAAAGATGTAGTGCCAGCAAAATCCTACAATGTGCGCGCCAGTCTTGGTCAATTAAAATCAAAACAATACAACAACTTGCTAAATAGTTTGACAAATGAAAAAAAAAACTAGAAAATGACGTTACATACACTGCAAAAATTAGAGAAAATAATTGTGATTTTTTTCTTATCATAGACAGAAATACTCACATTTGGTTGAAAAACGAATCAACTGAAGGCAAGTGTTGGTCCAGATCGAATATATAACACATATAATACTAATTGATAGTTTTTTCGCCTGTAACGAGTTTGTTTGAAGATTATTTTCAAAAGGCAACCGCAACTATTGTTGAACTATACTTTTGAAATTCATCATATTTATTTAGTTATAATTTCATTGGAAACTTTATTCAAAATATTATTTTTTAGTTCTATCATTATGTTTACATAAACCATTAAATATGTCTTCTATGGTTATAGGTGTTATACAACTGCAAAGAGTTCTTTATTTTAATATATTTTCTGCATTAAAGCAAAAAATGATCCGTTAGAATAATATTTTCCGTTCTTCACACTGTCTGTATATGTAACTGTTTCACTAATTTAGTAGTACGACGAAAAACGAGCTTAGACAATATCGAAAATTTAAAAAGAAAAGAACAAAGATTGATTAAAAATACAAATACGAACGACTCATGAAGGTATCTTTCGTATTGAACATACACGAAACTTTTATCTGACAAGCTACGCAATTGGCTACACAGTAGATGATATAGAAAACGACTTAACTCAAAATTGCATACTTAACACAACTGTTGCGATTAGAACGAATCCAACAGTCCAAGAGACTTAAATTTTTATTGATGCAATTGTTATACGCTTGCAGTCTTCTTTTATGATGGAAAATAAACCATTTCGGCCAATCTATTAAGCTATGTGCAATAATCGATTTAAATCTTTTGGCTGAGCTACGCTTTTTTCTCAACTTTCACCGTTGTATTCATTTGTTTTTATTTTTTTTTAGAAAAAGCTCTATCTTCTAGAGTGTCAGTTAGAAATTTACACATATCAAAATGAGTGGTAATATTAACGGGTTCAAACTGGTCGGAAGTCAATGCAACCTACCATAAAAATACAATTCTTATGTTCATTTTTTGGGACATAACGACCAAAAATACAACTATGATATCAAACAATAAGTGTCAATCTTATCAGACCCATCCCTGGTGAATCGATAAACCTAAAACTATATAAATTTTCAAACTCTCCTTAGAGTGATTAAATTTGAAGTATGTATCTTATTTTAGCATTTTTGCGCAAAACATAAAAGCCATATAGTTTCTTTTTTCGATACTAATCAAAATTGAAAACATATCGATTAGTTTTTTCATTATATCAGAGGATTTTCAAGATTATAATATAAATTTCTGAATCTATCGTTTAAGATGACAGCGATTAGAAAACTTTTTGCATGGGAAATTGTCATTCTACAACTTTTTGAAGACCGCAATCGAAGTTAGCAAAGTTTTGAGGCGAAAGCAAAGAACATAATTTCGAATCTTCAGCGTTATAACTTAGAGAAATGTTAAAATTTGATAGAAATGTATCATTTAATATAAAACATTATATACAGCCATTCCATGAAAAACCGATCTAATGGGTCTCCGAATTCCGTGAAAATTTGCTATTTTGTTCTTTATCCGAAATAAGGATACACGTATTTTTGGATTTTTTGATTAGCGTGACCATTTCCGAAATAGAGTGACCAGAAAAACCGCGATTTTGCAAAATTTTTATTTATAAAAAAAATATAACTTTTGAACCGTTTGACCGATTTTCAATCTTTTTGGACGAAATGAAGGCTAAAGATTTTGACTTTTCGGGAAAAATATAAAATTTCACAAAAATTGTGTTTTTACATGAAAAAACTCAATAGTTTCCGTTTTTTCGTGTTTTGAAGGCCTCGGGACCAAAGGTGCTATCGCTGTTCTCATTTTTTCTTGAAAGATCAGAAAATTTTACGTAAACTGTCAAATTTTCAGCGATGTATGTTTTTTAATTTTTGAGATATATTTTTTTTTGAAAATAAAAAATCAGTCATTTTTCATCGGCACATTAGATTTGTAATGTTTAAAAAAAATCATAACTTTTGAACAGCTGAACCGATTTCCAATCTTTTTTTATGGAATGAAAGCTTTCTGAACTTTCAAGAAAAATGAGAACAGCGATAGCCCCTTTGGTCCCGAGGCCTTCAAAACACGAAAAAACGGAAACTATTGAGTTTTTTCATGTAAAAAACACATTTTTTTGTGAAATTTTATATTTTTCCTGAAAAGTTAAAATCTTTAGCCTTCATTTCGTCCAAAAAGATTGAAAATCGGTCAAACGGTTCAAAAGTTATATTTTTTTTATAAATAAAAATTTTGCAAAATCGCGGTTTTTCTGGTCACTCTATTTCGGAAATGGTCACGCTAATACGTGTATCCTTATTTCGGATAAAGAACAAAATAGCAAATTTTCACGGAATTCGGAGACCCACTAGATCGGTTTTTCATGAAATGGCTGTATATACATAGGGAAAGTGCACCAGTCACGATCATAATGATTCCCTATTCGGCTATAAAGTAAAAATGTATAATACGCCCTCCTTAAGGAAAAACTGCTCTATCGCAGTAGCAAATGCATCACTTCTAAAGTTTTCTATGTCAATGTGTTGCTTATTTAGTTGGCCATGCTCCACACGCAACTTTCTCTTTCCAGATTGCTTCAAAAAAGTGTATAAGATGTTTTTTGTAAACGGTCCCAATGTTTACGTTTCAAAACAACCCGGGCAATATGCCCCTCTCATAGAAAAAAGGTCCACAGCGTCGTAGAAATGTTTCCAAGGAGAATTTTACCACCTGCTAATCTTAAAAGGGTCCATTAGCAGTCGTCTTCCGGTAAAAGTTTTTGTGTTAAGTACAATAGTATAGAATCGGCTTCATTCACCCTGAGGCTTGCTTATCAAAAGCAAAATATTAAACCAAAAACCTGATTTTCGATATTTTCAGAATTTCTATTGATTGTTTATACTTTTCAAAGAACATTTATGCGGAACATCATTTTTTCGCGAATATTTAAGATATGTAATCATATTAACGTGTGAAACAAGCCTCAATCCCGTGAAAATGAAGAGAGGCGTATTGCCCCGTTGGGGCGTATTACACCGAGTTACCCTACGTAAAATTTTGAGAATCTCAAATTTTGATTTTGGCATTTACCAACATTTCGAACATTTTTACGACAAAAATCTGTTGTGAGAATTTTTATCTCAAATTACAGCGTGGAATTATATTCAAATAATCTATATGCTAATCGATTGCAAATGCGAAAATCATTCCGTTCCGTACAATTTTCGAACTGGATTACATCGGTAGCTATCAATATAAAATAAATTTAAAGTTTAACAAGTTTGACTTAATACCTTACATAATATGGCCCGCATATTATGTTTTTGACTTCAAACCAAATAGCGCTCAAAGAAAATTTATATGGGGAATACAGGTACCGTAAAACGGGGTAACTTTGATAGTTTTTTCGAAGAAAACTTGAATATTTATGCATGCTGTTTCAAAGAATAATAATTTATATTTTTAAAACAAGTACTGGCATCCTAGCTATCGATTGCAGTCGATAGATTTCCAAAAGATTTATTTTGAATGGATATATAATTTTTCATATAATCGAAAGTTGGTTTTCTGTTTTGGGGTAATTTTGATAATGGAGTATGAATCGAACAAAATTGAATGAATTACGAACATTTGTAGGGCATTGCATACCTCTAGGCGTTTAACGTTATATGGAAATTTCTGACTTAGATTACAAAAATGGTCCCAGTTTGTGAAAATGCTATTCGCTAAGAGATTTGAGACCGTATTCAAGTTCTATGATAACTAGGCTGTCAAAGATAAGTGGCCAACTATTCAAAACTGCATTAAATAGTGATCGTAGAATAGATTGTTTGTAAGCGTTTCGAAAATGCTAAAATTGTGTCAATTTTTAATATTCGTATAAAAAGCCTTAAATGCACTTGATTCCAATGAAAATAGCTTTGACATGAAGTGTAATACTATTACTCTTTACTTTTGCATTTGTTTTGCTTAACTGATTAACAGAAACTTCGTTATTTCGTTTAATATGTTGTGGGTCTCGCACTATCAAAGTTACGCGCATTATCAAAGTTACCCCGTTTTACGGTACCCCATGGATATTGGAATATTTCTGAAATCAGATCGACAAATCTTAATCAATACAGAAGATGAAAATCGGCAAAAATAGCTGAATTAAAAAGAGACACTAAAGAGGTTAGCACACATTGCCTCACTATTCTCATCTGAAATTACTAAATAAGAAATCGGGATCGCTGTCGGTGGATCTTTATTCTTAGACGAAAAAAACGAATATTCATACAATAGAAGTTTCAAATCTAGAATTAAACAGAAAATTGGGTCCCAACATTTTTAATGAACTCTTATTTTTTATTTGATAGTACGAAAGAGCATATTCTTGCAACTACTTAAGCAATTTGTTCAGCTCAAATAACGGCTATAACTTCAAATAACGGCTATAACCTCATTAAACTTTGATTTCAAAAATTGTTCTAAATATGACCCTTGACACTTTTGATCATGTTTGACTATTACTTTGTTGACAAAAATATCACAGGGTTTTTAGTTTTAACACTAGGATTGTTCCTATTTGACATTTCGAAAGGGACACGGAAAACAAAATATACCCAAAATTTGAGTTTACACCAAACGGCGTAACAAAATTTCAAAAAAACATGAAATAAAATTTTTTTGAACTTAAACCAACGAAAACTATTTAAAAAATCAGTAAACATGTGTTTCTGGCCTAAAGTTAAGTGTTTGGTACTAAAATTGAGAAAGGGCTTTGGGACCCTATTTATTTTTATTTTATGATATCGATGAAAGTCCGATATTCAGAATAACATGCAATAATTATATCACAATAATGAAAATAATTCAATAGAATATTAAAAATCTGCATAGTACTGGACTCCATGATGCAATTTTTGGTGTGAAATAGAAGATATCGATAATGTCGAATCTAATATATCGCCGATACCGATAAAAACCTCATCGTGCACAGCCGTGCACAGTTAAGAATTGAACTATTTCAAACAATCTCAAAACGCATCAAAGGCTGTACAAATTTATTTTGTAACCCAAGATACAATGAATAAAGAATGATATAAAGAGGTTTTTCTCCAGTAAACACAAACACGTATACGATAGCATATAAGAGTACAAAAGTGGAGGCGATATACGTACATACGCCAAAAGACTGCATGAAAAATGTATGTATAACGCACCCACCTTTGTACGCTTATATCCTTTCATATAAGATCGTATGTTTGCTGGGTCTTACAAGCCAAGTTTCTTTTTTTTTTGCATATTCCAAATCCAAGATTGGTACCGCTGAACGATAGGCAAACATATTTTTTGACGAGATGTTTGCTGCGATTCGGAAAACATTTAGCTGAAAGTCAGCTAACAAACGTCACATTTTTTTTTGCTAGCATATAATGTCACAGCGTTATGGCCAATGTAGTTTTAACAGATGTAGTTTGCACGCAATAGCCAATGTAGTTTTAACAGATTTGATACACAAACAAAGTGTTTTGGATTTTCTACAGCGGGTTTTTTTCATCACATAACACGACAGAGCTTGTCCTTGCTACTACTTTGTCAGATTTCCCCCTCAAATAAAGGTTCTATCGTATTTAAACTATAATTTTATAAATTGGTCAAAACTTGAACCTTGACACTTTTGATCATGTACGTTCTTTTCGCCAAAAAATGTTCACTGAGGTTTTACTTTTTAAAACGTGTTAACACTGAGTTTTTTTCCTATTTGACATTTCTGGAAGAACACAGAAAACAAAATACACCCAAAATTTGAGTTTAAACCAAGGGGTGTAACAAAATCTCAAAAGCCGGAATAACAATGTTTTTTGAATTTAAACCAACGAAAAACATTTTAAAAAATGTGTAAAAATGTGTTTCTGGCATAAACTTAAGAATTTGGTACTAAAATCGAAACAGGGCTTTAGGACCCTATTTGTATGCACTGTGATAAATTTCTAACTGACACCTGGCTAAAAGCACTTTATTCTTCACCATTTGGCTCAAAGTAAAACAGTTATTATAAGCTATCAAACAAGTACGGAAATTATTTCTCGGAAACAAATGAGGCACTATTGATTATATTTTGAAACAATAAAAACTAAACGAGAACCTATAATTAGTAAAACAAAACAAAAAAGAGTATATGAGTTGTTCGACGACTGACTAGATTTAACAAAACACAAACAAAAGAATATTTAAGAAAAGCAACTGCAAAAGGGGCAAGAAAAGACACATTCAAAATTTTGTAGTTACCACATATAAAATAGTATTAGACAAGGAATTTTTAATGTTGAACAAATCGGAACATCTTGCTCCTATGCTTTTACTCGCGGGGTGCAAATGAATGAAAAATAATGGAAAACAAAAGAGATGCAAGTAAAAATCTGTATAAACGAACATTTATTATTAACAACCGAATTGGAATGTGATTGATTTCGAAATTACTAATTATACAAAATTCGAAATTCAAAATTGTTATCAAAATAAATTATTTATGCAAAACATGTTTGTGATTGTCAAAAAAGACTGAAAATTAAAAATTATATTTTTTTACATAAATTATTGGATTGGGCTAAAAAATTATAAGGAAACGTAATTTAAAAGTAATCAAACAAAAGTCTGATTTTGATAATTCGATACCAAAATTACTATTATTAAAAATATATTTATAAAATCAAACAAAATCTGGCAATTTTTAGAAGACTTTAAAATTAAAAATTATTTTATTTATTTTTTTTGTTATTTATGTAATGTTTATTTATTATGTTTTCGATGAAACAGAATGAAAACATCCGGTAAAATTTAAAATCTCATTTCCTCTTCTTTGCAAAAAAAATGTACACATGAATACAGTCCCTCCGCATATGTTAGCTGTTTTAAAACAAAAATCAACTAATCAATGAAAACAACAGAAAAAATGCATTGTACATATGAAGACCCTTTACTACACAATGTATCAAACAGAAGTAATAACTGAAAAAATATACGACTGCAAATCACTTTATCTAAACACACACACTTACATATTGAAACCGAATCATTCAAACTCTTTCGTTGATAGTGAAAAGGGTTTATGTTCAATCTCCAATATCAGACGCGTTATCCATAATCGATACCATAACGCAACCGCAAGCCGACGACTATATAGAATGAAAATTTATTCAGCACTATCCATTAGCTTCTTAATACAGTACACAAACACACATCTACTAATATAGCTACACTTGATTTGGTCCACGTCTACACAAAGAAAAACAAATAACAAATATATTAAAGTTTTTAACGATAACAATGATGTACTAAGGAACAAATACGAGAAGTTTATTTTTACAAGTATCGCATTGAATAGCTCATTATAGAATAATTTTTGTACGTTTTCATACTTATTTTATATCAATATAGTTAATTGTTCACTTATAAAGGAAAAATAGATCAGCTTTTGTCTATGTTATAATGCATTTGTATTGAATTCCATGTTGCAAATTTTGGCATTTCTATTTGTAGGCGACAGAGCAAACAAGATATAAAAAACAATTTATGTTTCCGTACTCTCAAAACAGTAATCAGTGCAGAACTTAAACTAACTAGCATTTTAGACCGTAGAAACAAGTATGATAAATGATCTGAATCTATTTTCCGGCATCTCGACAACAAAAATCTTCAACGCATAACAATATGCGCTAAGAGTAATGAACGAGAAAATTATAAAAAGCAAAACAGTAAATTGAAGGGATATTTATTTACATTGAATAAAACAAAGGCAAACACCGTAAAATTGATCCGTGAAATAATTAATGAAACAGAAACAATATATTTCTTCTTAAAATTACCGTTAAATAAGCATTTGAAGAATATGTTTATTTCACTGAAAACATTCAGAATACTAACACATGATCAATATTTTTTACAAATATACGATAAAAAGTAAACAAAAACTTCAACAAGGTTTCCCTTCATTACCAATATGACAGCAATGAATCTTTTACGCTACTACCAGAAAACTTCAGATGAAAACTGAACATTGAAACATTTTCGATGTTTTTTCCCATGACTTCGATTACAGTTGTAGTAGGCGTTGACGATTGTTCCACTGATCGGGCACCAAGCAACCAAAGCGTTCCGTTGAAAGAGGGCATCTCTTTCTCACTCCAAACCTCTAACTATCTCTTGACGCTGTCTATCAGTCTGTCTTCTTCTTCTGTCTTCGCTATCTGGAAGCGCAATCACATTCTATCTATCTATTCCTCACTGTAGCTTAACAAAACTTGAAATAAGATTTAAAAAAATACCATACCAAAACCAACCAAAATAAATACGGGTAGTTTTTGGAATATTTTCTCGTATGTCTTGTTCCAGGCTGCTCCCCTAAGAAACTGTTTTCATGTCAGCTGTGCGGTAAAGTATTATGTTCAAAAGCATCGTTGAAACGACATATCGCTGATAAACACGCAGAAAGACAGGAAGAATACCGTTGCATCATTTGTGAGCGTGTCTATTGCTCTAGAAATTCGCTGATGACGCACATCTATACGTATCATAAGTCCCGTCCAGGGGAAATGGAAATGAAGGACATTAAGTTCTTCTAATGCCAGCATCGGGCGCCCTTGCCACTAGTTGCCGTCTTGGATTACAATGTTAAGCAAACAATTAAGCAAAATTTTGAATAATATCAAGCAAGCAAACACTGTAATACAATCACAATAGGAAGTAGACTACGCTCTAATAGGTACATAAGTGGTGATATCGTCATTTAACTACTTCATCGACTATCAACCGTGCAGAGGGCACTCATCGCAAGAACAAAGAAAAGTCTAAACCCTTGCGTCCCGAAGAAGCACAAGTGGTATTCCCATTCGCCAAGGTTAGAATGATATATTTTTAACTACCAAAACCATTTACACAAGATCTTTTTCTACACATAATCTCCATATATAAAGAGTTTCTCTTGCTAGAATCGAACGCTACCTTACTTGCATTGATTTTCTTTCGATAAAATAGATAGATAAAGCCAAACCAGTCGCAAGTTATTTAAACAAATACCAGGAAAATATTTGAACGCCATAAGAATTGAAGCATTCATCCCTTGTTCAGTTTCTATGATACTGCATTGCAACCCGTTTCCCCGTTGAAAACGATATATTACATGCCTGATATCGACTACGTAGTTACTAATCTATAGCTGCTATCTACAGTAGATTCGAAACTTTTACCTCCTTTTGTATTACACACATCCTACGACTTCTTCTAAATCAATATATTGCAGCAACAAACATCTCTCGCCGGCCATTGAATCATAAATACACATCCCAAATGTACCAATCTGACAAATTAAAATCCATTTCAGTGCGTGGAACGCTGAAATGGGACAATCGTTTGACATACGTTCGGAAAATGTGAACTTATTTGAAGAACATTTTCTGTTTTTCATTTCATTCGAACTTTAAGTGATTCAAACTAAGGTTCCTCAGATGAAACATCCTGATATCCAAAGATGGCCGTCACAATGGCCGAGTTGTGATTGCGTTTTCAAAGGCACTAATCTGATGAAGCAGTCCATTGATGACTGACACGAATTTCATATTACAAGCTTTGTGGTTAAAATATTTTTTTTTTTCGTTGCTTCCTTTGTGAGATTTGTGCCTTGGATGTTTTAGTCCTGGAAGGTGGTTGTGGCACTAAACCGAAAAGCGGTTTTTTACTTTTTACTTGCACTGCTTTTTCTGTACGTTGAACATAATGCTCTATGAGTACAGCGCACTACTTCCGACATTAAATTTCAAGTACAAAAAGGCTGCGCTAATAAAACAGCAAAAGTTGTCATTCGATTTAGTGGCAGGACCTTGATCATATTCATGTGGCTAAAATTAATAGGTTCAAATAGATGTTGCACTAAACGCACCGCTATTCAGCAAGTCCATGATGAACATTGCATATACAAATTCTGATCAGGTCAGTTATTTACTCGTGTTAGATTTTTTTCGAATTTCCATGACAAAGTGAATCTTTGTGGTCGTTACACAATATCCAATTGAAAAAGTGGTCAATTGGAAACTCAGAATGGCTCAATGAAAGAACCAGCACTTTCCTAGTTCAAAATTAACGCCAGATAGAAGAAAAAGAAACTCATTCCACTAGTGTGCCCGAAACAAGGTCAGACAAGGATCTACACCAACTTTACTCAATTGTTAAAATTTAGTCATCTTGGTATGATTATCAGTTAAACCACAGACAAAAGGACTTAACACTATGAGCATTTTCCATCAAAATGCATCGCCCAATCAGCATCTGGTGACCATGTCGCGCAAAGCTCGATTACGTGCATAACGCGCTTGTTTTAAACGAACACGAAAGAAATCGTCGCGCATGCCTCTAGTTGTGAGTTATAAAACATAGGATAAGTATTTGTAATGATCGCTCAAAGTGTGGTAGAAGGAAATTTCTCCAGTGTTACGTCTGTTTGTCTGTGTTTAAATTATAACTACTGACCTCCGGGATATCGGGAATACCAGATCAATTAAAAGAAATCTGAACATAATCCAAAAAAAGAGTTTAGTATTTTTTAACATTAGATCTAATCAGTGTTCTGTGTACATTTTGTGTTATGTGTTTTGTGTTCTTTTCGCATGCTTTCGATGTACTTTGTATAACCTTGTACTGTGTTGCATCACAACGAATCTCACTTCATGAAACATGACGTTCAACTATTGACAATCTGCCCGGCCAGTTGGGTCGGGCAGAGCCAACCCTGTGTGGCGTCCCATAACTGGTAGGTATGATCGTTCGGTGGACATAGACGACTAGCACAGCTGGTCGGCGGCTCAGATTATATCTATCTGTTTTACCGGAGAAAATCATCATCATCGCTCTTTTCATCTTTTCACTCATGCTATAGTTACCGCCGCATTCTTTCAGCTTTGAACATTAAAATAAACGGTGTTACATCAATGAAAAAAATACGTAACATGTATAGAACCGTGCTGTAATATGAAAATATATGCGGTATTGATATTATAATTGTATTTTTTGTCGTAATTAGCAACTTCGTATACAGATGCATGCAAAACTTGAATAGCGAGAATCCTGATCAGAAAGCGGTGTCCATAAATCACGTAGATTTTAATCTTCCTCTCCACCCTACGCAAAATTTCAATAATCCCAATCTCCTACCCATCACAAACTCTACGTGATTCAGGGAAGACCTTTCAACAAGCATATAATTGAAACGCTACCTTATTGACTCAGTAGAATTAGTTTTTAAGAGACATTGGGCGGTATTAATAAAATGTAGTACAGTTGAGTTTACTACATCCGCGGTAGTAAATGCTACATGTGGAACACGAGTGGAACATGTTTATGTCATTTTACTTTACTACATCTTTCGAACATACTACAAAAAATGCGGTGGTATGAATGAAGGTAGCATTTACTACAAAGCTACTAATAGTTAGCTTCAGAGGTTGCTACACATGCTTTGGGATTGCGGAATTGAAGGGAATAATTTACATTTGAGTAAAAATCATCGTAAACGAGTTTTGATATTTTGAAAGGTATTTTGAGATTATCATAGGAATTCTTTTTCGAGGTTTCGAAAAGAATTCTGAGATTCCGGTAAGAAAATTTCTGTGTGGCTTCTGGCATTACAATAATTATGTTGTTTCCTAGAAATTGTGGGATTTCGGTGAGAATTCAGGTATTATTAAGTAATTCTGAATTTTACGTATGAACATCAGGGATTCTCAAATTCTCTTTTTAATTTCGGAAACCGATAAGCATTCTGGATTTGTTATGATATTTCTGGAATTTTAGAAAGAATATTGCGGAAATATAAAAATATCTGGTGAAAACTTTAGAATTCGGGTGGGAATGGGATTCCCGTAATTAATCTCCTGGACAGGGCTGGAAAGCGTCAATGTAAATAGGGAGTGTCTTGCGACTTTTACATAGATGCTTTCCTCACTATCATTGGACGGTGAGACAATGACAGAGATTTTTCTCAAATTCTATTTCATTTTTTCGTCACTACGGCTTGTAACGGAATCATAAAGTTGATAATTTTTGGTGCATTATCTGTTAGGGTAAAAGCACCGGTTTTGGCCAGTCTAAGAGAAAATGTCAATAATAAATTAAATGGGAAGTCGTATTTATACTACAAATATGTCAAAAGCAAGCTTTCAATCCATATTATGTGTGTAAATATCAAATTTGAGCTTAAACCATTTTTTCGCTTTTAAAATCCCGTTGAACAATATAGGCCAACGGAACCAGTTTCGGCCAGAGAGTTAACTTCGGTTCCTAAATTGGCCAATTGCATTGATTTCTCACGAGAGTGGCCAACTTAGGAGTGCCCTGGCCAAATTAGGTGTATGGGAGTTAAAATTATAAGGAAAATTAATTGTTTTTCTAATGTTTTGAATCAATTTGGATGAGTAAATGAATGTAGCTCATTCATATGAATGTGATCCACTAAACACAAAAGGTTTTATGCTGATTGGCTATGTAAAACGGTGTATAATCCACTATGGCTACAACTGGCGTATGGCCAAAACCGGTGCTTCTACCCTATAATTATTATTTATACTGCTGCACAGTGATTTTTTTTGCCGATTTTGTGATCCGTTGGTTTTAGCGAAAAAGTTTGTTCAGGGAAGTTTCTTGATTTGTAACTGCGCTTCTTTTGGTACTAGCGGCCAGGTGATTAAATCACCTAAAAGTGAGATAAAAAATATTTTTTTTATCTGTTGAAGATAGACCGTCTGTGTTTTCAGCAAAGTTGTAGCACATGTTAATTCAAGACACTTTGTCGAAGACACCAAATTTCTATCTCTTATACATTACAAGATATGTCATTTTTTCTCAAAATGACCCTTAAAAATCAAAATTTTAGTATAACTTTTTTCTAACATTTTTGACATTTTTTGTGCCTTCTACAAAGTTGTTCAGCTACCAAAACTACATGTTTTTACTGAACATTACAGCTTGCTATCTCTTATGGTAAAATAGTTATTTCTAAATAATCGATTTTTATGGGCTTTTTTTAACTAATAGCATTAATTTGGACGCAGATTGACGCACTTAGCGATTTGTGATTTTGAAAGAGCTTTTTTATTACTTTCAAATGGCACTAAGAACTTTTGTCCAGAAGCGGTCTATTGATTGTTTTATTTTAACTAGTTAAACCATAAAAATGCATTTAATTGCGGTTGTACGACTTTTTTCTCATTTTCATTGCGTTATTTCATATGACACATGCTGCATTTGATACGTTATGGTCATTTTCATTATTTTTAATTTATTCCCTAACCTACAGACTTCATTTAGCATGGAAATGTTTTTCTTTTTTCTTTTTGTTTTGGTCATAACGTTTGCGAACGATGCCATTAGTTTGTCACGCAACTTTTATTTTTGTTGCTACCATATAATGTCCTTGTTCCTTTCAAAATCTCGCGACACGCGACATAGCTAATAAAAATCATTTTCGTATTATACAAATTCTTCTATGATGTAGGAACAAAATTCAAACAAAACTGATCGTGAATAATATGTGTGCCGACATTTCTATAGTGAATGTAAATTTCACTTATACTAATGCAGACAAAGTAATTGCTGATTTAAAATAAAACTGTACCAGTGAGCGCCGACTGCACATGAATCAGAACTTTAACTTCAGTACATGTTTTTGAATTCTGTTATAACTGTTAAAAACTCCGTGAATTTAGTGGGAGCCGTTGAAAAATGTCTGGTTTAACAAATACAACTATAAATTTTATTATAAATTAGTTGTACCATTCCTTATTACAATGATTAATCATTTTTATTTGTTTGTTTACTTTGTTTACCGGCAAAACAGACCGATGCTTGAAGTAGGAGGGAACGTGGAACAGAAAGCAGTGAGGATTGTTTATTAGCCATGTTGCGTTGAAGATTTTAAAATGAGCAAGTATGTTACGCTCAACAACTAACAAATAATTATTGCGTGACAAACAAATGGCATCTTTCACAAATTACGTAACGCTCTATGAAGCGTCAAGCGTTGGGTGAAACGTTATGACTCAAACAAAAATAATAAAGAAAAACATTTCCATGCTAAATGAAGTCTGTAGGTGAAAAATATATTGAAAATTACCATGACGTATCAAATGCAACATGGATCATATGAAATAACGTAATGAAAACGATAAAATATCCTGAAACCGCAATTAAATGCATTTTTATGGTTTAGCTAGTTAAAACATAACAATCAATAGACCGCTTCTGGCCAAAAGTTCTTAGTGTCAATTGAAATTCATAAAATAACCCTTTCAAAATCGCAAATCGCCAAGTGCGTCAATCTGCGTCCACACTAATGCTATTAGTCCAAAAAACCCCATAAAAATCGATTATTTAGAAATAACTATTTTACCATAAGAGATAGCAAGTTGCAATGTTCAGCAAAAACATGTAGTTTTGGTAGTTAAACAACTTTGTAGAAGGCACAAAAAATGTCAAAAATGTTAGAAAAAAGTTATACTAAAATTTTGATTTTTTATGGTCATTTTAAGAAAAAAAGACATATCTTGTAATGTATAAGAGATAGGAGAACCCCGAGATGAACTAGCCCAGGGCTAAAAATCTCGTTAATAAAGATAGAAAAAAAGAGATAGAAATTTGGTGTCTTCGACAAAGTGTCTTGAATTAACATGTGCTACAACTTTGCAGAAGACACCGACCGTCTATCTTCAACAGATAAAAAAATGTTTTTTTATCTCACTTTTAGGTGATTTAATCACCTGGCCGCTATTAGGGGTCATGCACAAATTACGTCACGCTCCAAGGGGGGGAGGGGGTCGAGCCAAGCGTGACAAGCCTTACAAAATTTTCGGAGGACTCATACAAAAAGTGTGACAAAGGGGGGAGGGGGTCGAAAAAGTTGAAATTTAGCGTGACATAATTTGTGTACCATCCCTTATCAAAAGAAGCGCTTTTACAAATCAAGAAACTTCCCTGAACAAACTTTTTCGCTAAAACCAACGGTTCAGATGCTATTCTATTACGATCACAAAATCGGCAAAAAAATCACTGTGTGCTGGAAGCATGGAAGAATATCCACTTTACTTATCAAACACATTTACTTCTCGAAATTCTCCAAAATGAGATAGACATTGTCATAACAAACAAACATTAAAATTGCTCTCGTAAGAGCTCTGTCATTGCGACTTGACGAAGTGATATATAGTTTCGTACATTGACAATGATAAGACTATGGTCTAGAAAGCAATTTTACGCGGAAAGATGCATTTTGAGCTTTAGAATGAAACATTAGACGAAAACGGTCTTCTACAAAGATTTTTGTATTAGTTTAGCCCTTAATTTGGTGTTCATAAAAATTAGGGTGGACCACATTTTCATAGAAATTGTGTAACTAACTTTCCTATTTGTAGAAATTATATCATACATGCTTCAGCAAAGTTGTAGACCATTCAATTTCAAGCAACTTTGCCAAAAAAAGTTTTTTTTGTACCTCTTAAATGGACCGATTCAGAGCTTTTTTCCTACGGTGACATAGGGTGGTCCGAACAAAATTGGTTTTCTGGCTCTAGCGTTTTCAATTCAAATATCTCATCAAAGTAATCTATGAAACACTTTTAGAACTTTGAAAATGCATTATTTGGTAAGCAAAGAAACTTCCTATCTCCTTCCGTTTGGGAGTTATTGTTGTTTTTCTCACAAAACATGCTTACTTTGATTATGAATATTTTTGATTGGGGCAAACATAAAAAAATATCTTTTGACGGCATTCAAAAGAAAAAATAAAATTGCTTATTATATAAAAAACAACAGACGTGTTATTTTTGTAACTCTAATGAAATGCCTTGAAAAACAAATGATTTTTATCACAAAAACTTCTATAACTTTTGAACTAAATAAGATATCAACAATCAATGCATCAACAATCAAATTTGCATGAAAATTTGCGTTTTGTTAAGTTCTAAAAGTCGTTCATTGATGGCTTTGACGAGAAGGAAATATTAAGAAACAGTGCTGAAAAGTGCTACTTTTCAGCACTCTTTTCGATGCTGAAAAGTAGCACTTTTCAGTACTGTTTTGGTTGGCGTCAACCGAATAACCCAGTCTCTTCATTCCATTTGTGCTTACTCTGCGCGGAGTGCGAGTCGAGACGAGTCGTTCTCACCTCGGGTGACGTGAGGCGGCTAATGTTAACTCAAGAGCGGTCGCACATTCAACCATCGCCAGCGCCACCTCGCTTGAGCTGTGTATGAAAAGCGAGCTTTTTTCAAGGTGCGTGTACTCAGTACACGCATGCGACCAATCTAGGGTTAATCAAATGGGAGCGATTCGAAACCTCACCAACTCGTCTCGCCTTACATACCGCACATAATAAGCACAATTGCATCTGATTCTTGTGTGTATTCTACGACTGGCGTGAGGTGAGAATTGTTGGTGTCGAATAGCGAGGTGAAAATTTTCGACTCGAGTGAAGTTACTTTCTACTTGATTTACACGGTGAGTCACTTCACTCGAGTCGAAATTTGTCACCTCGCTATACGACACCATCAATTCTCACCTCACGACAGGCGTAGAATCAACCTATCTATATCAGTTCCTGGTTTTGTGATCTGGTTCCGACACAGGCTGGTGACACATCAGAATTGTGGCATCGAATCGTCCAGCATTTGTAGTCAACTACGAGCCTATGCATGCTATAAAACGTTTGACTTTACTGTGTGCCCTGTTTTCCAACACACGGCGCACAGTAAAAGTCAAAAGAACAAAAGAATTTATGGCACGTACAGAGGTTCACTGGCTGTGGTGTCTTACCTGTTCTTTGGGAACGTGAAAATTTGTGACATTCATGGGTACTACAGTCACCCCACAGTTATGGATCAACTAAGGGTCATTTTTCAGAACGAAATATGATTGAAAAACATAGTGACCCTGTATAAATTAAAAATACTTTCCTGACCCTGCAGACTATAGTTGTTTTCGAGAATACAGCTCAAAATTCTCGATTATTTACCAAAAAGTGTCGATTTCAATAGAAATTCCAAACGATGTCCACCCCACAGATGTGGATCAGTGGGAAAGGACGATCCTTATGATGGATCAAATCGACTCATATTATGGATCAAAACACTATAACAGCAATTTATCTGCGAGGTAAACGAATGGTGTGTTAGTGAAAGCATACTTTTTGGCGTTTCTTTCGGAATCGTCTTATCTTTGATTCATAACTGTGGTATGGGATTCAATGCCCCACAGATATGAATCAACGCTTCTGGGAATACGGTTGACCTTTTATTTCCTACGGACGGAAAAAATATACTTAAGCATATTATAATTGATTACGATGCTGTACAGATTTATGGATCACATAGGTAAAATGTGTTCTGCTTAATTGCACCTGTATTTGATGAGATATTCCCATTTTAATCCAACTCTGATCCATATCTGTGTGCTATCCATAACTGTGGGGTGACTGTACTGTATCACAGCCTACGTGATTGAAAAATACTGAATTGAAACTACACATAGCTGTATGCGCATATGGGTTCTCTTGAAATGTTTGTTTGTGCCTTTAACGTCCATCCAGCTGAAATGGCATTTTTCGAAATAGCAAAAAATGCTGTATGCAACTCGTTGCAAATCTCGATTTTTTCAGCACTCGTTGTATTTATCCAACTCGGCGACCCCCGTTGGATAAATGTACAACTCGAGCTGAAAAAAAAACATCATTTTGCAACTTGTTGCCTAAATAACTATTTTGTTACGCTGTGTTATTTGTATTGCTAGCGGGTATCTTGAACTAGTTATTTTCATACAGCCTGAGAAATCGACTTTATGTTAATTTCTGCATAATGGTCTCAAATTCCACAGTGATGCTTAGTGTTGCGAAAGTATTGTAACCATAATAAAGAAACTTTCTGAAGAAAGCAATTCAATCCAACGGATGGGAGAAGAAATATTCATTATTTGTTTGCTATTGTTTAGCTCCATATGGGATTATAGCCTTGCAAACTTCTTCAAAAATAGTTCCAAAAAGATTTGTTTCTTCAGCAAGGCCATTTATTACAGTTTGAAAAATAAGTTTTCACTGTCTATCTCATATGAGATGACAAGTTTGTACGCACATTACAGTACTAACAGGTCCGTCCCTTTCGGGCTCCAATTGGGTACCACTTCTAGTACTGCATTTGGTCCGTCGGTAGTGCAGAAGGTACCGTAATCCGGGGTATCATTGATCAGCGGGGTAACATTGATCGGAATGACTCATCTCGTAAAAAGTTGGTGTCATCTTTTATTGCTGAAACATTTCCAAAGCATGAATGTTGCTTCTCTTTTTTATATTAATGAACTATTAAAAATTGAGATTTTTGCAAAAATTGCGTTAGCTTTATGCGTAAATTTGTCAAGTTTGCGAAACAATGATTTCAATGGTTAAGGATGACACTACCGAAGATTCATGTCTCACATTCTGCAAGCGATATGAGCAAGGAAAATGCGGTTCTCACTAAAAATGGCATCGCCCAAAACGATTCCGCTGTCGAAACTTTTATAAGTATGTTCAATTAGGCAACATTAACGAATTACTGTTAAGAATGTAAAATTCCCTTAGGAAATTGCCTACTTTTAGGCGTATTTCGCAACACCTCAAGTTTTTAATTTTAAATTAACTCAAAAAGTAAATGAGATGTAAGCGTTTGGACATCATATTCGGCTTCAGGGGCCATGATTTAAGTAAGTAACGACATTTTCAATATTACCGAACGTTGTTTACATGGATGATCAATGTTACCCCAAATCTACTAAATGAAAAAAATCACATAAAACATTTTTGTAAACATGCTTAAATCTTTCAAAAAACAAAATACAGTATGTAGTCACGAGCTATGGGTGGCAGTACTTGTTTTAAAAATATAAAACTCAGAACATTTGCATTTTTGAATTTAATATTTAAGAAATATCCTAAAAACTGATTAATGTTATCCCGGATTACGGTACCGTAAAATCGGGTGTAATTGATCAGAAGGGTGAAATTGATCATCGTACCACACGATTTTATTTATTCGTAATGGAGCACAAATATCAATGTAAGCTGCAGTAAATGAACGTTGCTTGTCGTAACTATTGTAGAATTGTGTGTTGTGAAGTTTTTTGCGTTAAAGAATTTTTATTACTATGAAAATAACGTAAAATTTCAAAATCATGCACGGTGCAGTATTGACACACAGCTATGAACTTCTATTTATAAGCAAGGATTTGAACATGGTATAAACCTGAAAGTTTGTGAGGATTGTTGAGATATATCCCCAAACCAGATTTCATCACCAAAACTCGTACCAATTAGCTCATATGGTTGAAATAATTGAATTTCTGTTAGATATCATTAGGTTCCTAAGGAAAGTGCATACATTTAGGCGTTTTCCGCGTAATTCTTGAAATTTAACTATTTGTTATTTATATAAATATTGCAATGTTAAGAATTTTACAAGCATATTCGGATTCAGGGAGCTCAAACTTATCATATAGAGTTGTTTTAGAAACTAACAATAATGGCATTGACAAGTAATCAATTTCACCCCGAAATGAGATCCTCTGATTTTTTATTTTAGAGGTATTTGTTAACACTAAAATGACATTTGTTAGAAAATTTCGGTACATAAGTCGATGAGGCTCACCTTCGTACTTGTTTTCCTGCATTTAGTTGTTTGGCATTGTTAACATTATAGAAAACAGACTAGAAAAACCGTGAAAAATGATCAATTTCACCCGAAATTACGGTACCCAAGTTTGACAGATCGCAGTAACTTTTCACGGCATTCTAGATTACCTTATGAGCCATAAAATTTTGGGCAAGGGACATGGAAGTCTATAATGTGTCTTTGGTACTAACGTGTTAGGACCATTTTTCAAAATTTCTCCATATTTATTTTCTTATAAGCCTACTTTGCCTTTAGGCCACCTTTAAATCACCAACGTAATAGCAGAAAATTTTAAAGAACTCTAGTATTATTGCAAGGATGGTAATAAACATATAGGAGATTGGATTTTCAAACATTTTTAAATTCCAACCGCCGCAGAGAATATGTTATTCCTGCGTCTACGCATGTTATACAAAATGACAAAAGCTATAACCACCAACCCCATACCTATAATGGGTTCCAAGCTCTTAAAAAACTTCTCCCAGAAAAGATTACAGCGAACTCTCCCTTACTCGATATTCTGTATCTCGATATCGCGTTAGAGAACCACAGTGAAAGTTGATTTGATGGCTAACTCGATGATCCCTAGGATCGCAGTTGCACTGATTTTGTGTTCTGTAACTCGATACCTCCCTAACTCGATGGTCCCTTCAATCGTGCTTATTCTGCGCGGCGTGTGAGTCGAAACGAGTCGCTCTCACCGCGAGTGACGTGAGACGACTAATGTAAATCAAATAGGAGCGAATCGACAATTGTCACCTCATTCGACTCGTGTCACCTCACACGCCGCGCAGAATAAGCACGAATATCAAGTTATGGAGAGTTATGACTGTATTTAACCATTCATGCCCCTTGCAGCAGAATTCTGAAGTGATTGGAAACCAATGGGATACCTTATGCCGTCCAGAATACCTTCACCGAAAACGTCTGTTGAAATAATGAAGATTTTTAGAATACACCCTTTCACCAAATGTAGATTTCAGTGTTCATTTGATCCCAATATAATTTTTGTCGACCAATTCATGGTAAGATGGGAAGGATAGAATTTAGTGCGTTAGACATGTGGGATTGACTGTATCGATTAACTAAAGAGCAAAAAGAGTCTGCAAATTATATAATGTATTTCAATAGTTTATATTATATGACAGTGGTTACACTCGCCTTCAGGAATTATGCTAAATCTACTGAGTCATAAAAGGTACCGAGCCAAATAAATGTAATCTCGCGTCGCATTCCTTCAGGTGATCACGTGCAGCATGATTGTGGCAAAAGTAATTGAATAACGAATTTACGTTTGATGTGTTGCTTACTAGTGTAGTGAGTGAAAAAACTGCCGATGGATGTTGCTTTTTGTCGCCATTTTGTTGCATTCTAATGTTCAGTGATTACAGCATGTAAGTTATATATTCTTGTTTTCCTTAACGTTAATCTCGTTTCATTTCTCTAATTCACACCGATTATTTTAGTTCTGTTTATTTCTCTTTTAATAACAAAAATACTTCTACTGTCTTATTCCCATTACCTTTGAAAAAACAGTATCCTATAGCAACTTTCCAATTTATTCATAAAAACTAACCTTTATCACTTTTAGCTATAAAGTATTCTAAAATTTTACAACATATCCATTTCCTTCCTCCAGCAGGACAACAAAGTGCTGTCTCGGCAGCGTCCTCATCTCAGCTTACACCACTGCGAATGCCGCCACCCACTAGTGGTGGTATCAATGAGCCGCAAGAATGTCCCTACTGTCGAAGAACTTTCTCTTGCTATTACTCACTCAAGCGACACTTTCAAGACAAACACGAACAATCCGACACGCTGTACGTATGTGAATTCTGCCACCGCCGGTATAGGACGAAAAACTCCCTGACGACGCACAAAAGTCTCCAGCATCGAGGCTCTAGTGGCATGCTGAAACGACTACTGAAGACCTCAGCCATCAAGAACGTGCTCGGAGGGGGAGGAGCCAACAACAACTCAGGTATTCATGGAGCCAGCCATCCGCGGCCCCATCTGTTCGATTTCGCCGCAGAACTTGGCCAGCCTCCACCAGGTATACAGTAAAATTATCTCCTTTTCTCCCATCCGAGGAGAAAAGAGGAACAGGAAGCAACATACGCAGCTAAGTCATCCATTTTTAGTGTATACAATATTCAATAAGTATAATTGGCAGTTGTCCAATGTCAAAAAAGTTGTCAAATCACACGCGATCGGCCGGCGATCGTTAACTACCAGCATATCTATAATTTTCTTCCCTTTTATCGACAGCTTATTTCTTATTCTTTCACATGGAAGAAATCAAAGGAGCATATCTTTAGTAATCCTTGGAGCGTGAAATGGCGAATGTGCAATATTATAAATTGATCAAATCAAAACTCACATATTAAGTTGTAACAAAATTCAGTCCTTAGGATATATTTTCCGTACTCTTTGTCTGTTATTACGACTGCATGTCAAATATTCAATCACTAGCAACGTATGCGAATAATAATAATAATAAAAACACTTGGTATAGAATTGATACTTTCCTCTTCGTGGCACCGATTCGATATGACTGAGATGATGAGTAGGTACACTAGTTCATACATACTATTCCCAAATGTCTTGAGTTTTGCTTCCCTTGAACTTTCTTTTTTGGCCAAATTTAGTAATTAAATTATCTTGTAAACATAACAGAATTCACCACGCTTCAGAAATTCATCAAGAGATTCTTATGGGAACGAAAACTTACCGGCGTTTTCTCTAGAAATATCATCCTTCAATTATTCCTTCAGTAAGTCCCATATGGAAAATATTGAGGATTCAGTCAGATTTCCATGAAAATGTTTTTAAAAAAAATTCTTCAAAATCTTTTCCAGCAATTCTATTAAAATTTTCCTCAAAGACTTCTCCGTAAATCTCGTTGAATGCTTTCTGGAGTTGCTTGCTCCAACAGCTAACAGGAATTTCTTCAGGAATTGTTAGGTAACCAATAAGCTCACGGAATCCAAATCGGGCATATAGGGCTAATCTAGAACTATTGTACGACTTATACGCCCTGCGATAACACTATATCGTCGATTTGGAGCGTTTAATGCGTTGTTATTACTTGTTTTTTATACATTTTTTTTTCAATATTTTGTATTAAAAATCTTCCTGGGATCCGTTCGCATAATTCTTCTAGGAAATCCTCCAAAAAAGTTTTTTCCGATTACTCCTGCTGCTATTGGAACATAACAGGTTTCCTTCACAGATAACTACACGAAATACTCAAGAAATCTCTCTTAGGCATGCTATAGCGATTTCTTGGGTTTCAATAAATCTTTAGTAAACTTTTCCAATTGTTCCTTCGAGAATTGTTCCAAGGATTGCTTTTGAACGACCTATAGGAATTTTTCTGGCCCTGATACTAGAATTAGAATTGAACAACTGGATCAACTTCGTGTTATTCTATTTTTTCCAAAAATAATCTACAATTAAACCCCTGAGAAGGTAACTCAATGAGTGTAGGTGACAACTTAAGCTATTCTTTCTGAATTGCTTAAGTGGTTTACAGAATACATAGACATTATCCTTGGCCTCAGATCATTTTCTTACCGGCACCACCTTACGGTTTATGTTTGCAGGGAAGGGCCAGTGCATATAGCACTTACCACACGTACCTAGGCAAACAAAATCACAGCCTCGGCAGGATTGGCACGCCATGGGCGCTGCAATTCCAGTATAATGTAAGTGACAGCCGTAGTTGCTGCATTGCAGCACTCGGCATACGCACATATTCTCTGGATTATTTTGTCCGGGTACGTGTCCCCTCCGCATGTAGCGAGCATGCTAACTCTTACAACAGTAAAACGTGGGCAATAGAATACGACATGTCCCGCTGTTTCCTCTACACCAGCACAATTGGGTGCACAGGAGATCCTAAGTGCTTGACTTATGCAAGTACTGCCTATGGCAAGCATGTCCTGACAAAAACTGCGTCAAGTGGAAGTTCACTTCCCCATGGTTTCTTTAATATCTGTCTGACACATTTGGTATTATCCGATGAGTCCATTTACGTTTAGTGGAGTTATCCCATTCCTGTTACCAACCTCTAAGCGTTGTGTCTTTACATGAGTTGCAGACTACGCTGGTACCTCTTTGGTTGAAGCATTGAACATCTTCCTTGATGATGAGGCCTATGGGCGTCATAACGGCTACGATGCACTGGGCCTCTTAAGATACCGTTCGGTTTGCGCTTGGTAATCTTAGCACACGATCATATACGTGCTTTCCAACCGCTTTAGGTTTCTGCTCGTTCTAAGCGCTTTTGACTTGATAGGTCTTCCATACCTCAGTATGGATAGCGTCTCGCCTGCCTGCGTTTGCTGGCAAATACAGCAGAGCTGTTATATATCATCCTCGAAAATGCCGCCTTAGCCGTAGATGTTTTTTTACAGGCATGAACGTGGTTAGCGAAGCTGAGCTTTTTTTCGTTACCCCAAGATGCCTAAGAGATCACTTGGACTCTATGGTGCAATCAACGAGATAAGCACCCGTTGCTCGGACTTTCGGTTGTTGACCACCACCACCACAGTCTTGTGATGGGACAGTCCCAGTTTCCTAGACCTCATCCATGGAGATAGAGTGCGCTGCTGTCAACTCTACTTCCTCCATCAATTCGCAGTAGACCACTAGAGTGATATCGTCGGTGAAGCCAACAATCTTAACACCCGTCGGAAGGGACAGCCTCAGTACGTCATCGTACATCGGCCCCAGGATTGAACCTTGAGGTACTGTCGCGGTAATTGGAACGATTTTCTGCCCCTCCTCTCTGTCATACAGTAAAATCCTACAATCAAAATAGCTTCCAAGAAGCTTGCACAACTGCATTGGTACCTTGAAGCGGCGGTGAAGTACATATGCTAACGCCTCCCAGCTTGCACTGTTGAACGCATTAACTTTCCTGAATACAAACTGGTTGTTGAACAGGCCGTCCGCACCTTCCGTATATGGTACTAGCCTGTTGAGGATCAACCTCTCCAACAATATGCCCGTCGTATCTAGCAGACAGGTATATACGGCGACGAGTCACTTGATGGGTTCTGCCTTTGGTAGTACCACCAATTTCTGTCGCTTCCATACATCCTTGAAGATTTCTTGATCTATGCAGCGTTACATCGCGGTTCTGAACATCTCCGGATCCGCTTTCAGGGCAACATTCGGTATACCATTGACCTCGCCACTTCTTTTCCTTCATCTGCCGCACTTCTTTTCTAGTTCATCTGGTCAACTAGTCAGTGATTTCCTCTAGCAATCAATACCGTTTCGTTCTGAATCGTTGGAAATCGCCATCATTGGACAAAGATCTATAAAGAAACCGGAGGACTGGTTGGTCGAGATACGGCACTAGGGGCTATGGTGGAGTGATGCGGGAAGAGTATTATCGATCGCAGCAGCACGGGCCACTTTTCTTGGGGCACCATGGCGCTTTTAGTCTTTGCTATTACCACTCTGCGTCACCTCACGGATTCGAGTTGACACGCTTGCATAGACTATCAAAGCATACCCGTTTTCGACTCTTGATTGTTTATTTTTTTTTTTTTTTTTTTTTTGAGAGCTAACTTTCCCTCTCTGAATGCTTCACCGCGTTCTTCTGTTTGTGCTTCTGTGCGTGCCCGTTGCAATCTTCGTTTAGCCCGCAATGGAATCACACCATCAGTACACCGGCGAGCTGTTCTCTTTGGGAGGGCGTTTTCTCGGCATGGAGGCATCACACGCTCGTGATATTACAGCAACTAGCTCTTCACCGCTTATGTGAAGGTGTGTTAAAAAAAAAACAGGATTTGATATTTGAACTTGGGGCCTTCCTCAGCCCAGATAGCCGTAGCGGTAAACGCGCAGCTATTCAGCAAGACCAAGCTGAGGGTCATGGGTTTGAATCCCACCGGTCGAGGATCTTTTCGGGTTGGAAATTTTCTCGACTTCCCAGGGCAGAGAGTATCTTCGTACCTGCCACACGATATACGCATGCAAAAATGGTCATTGGCACAGTAAGCTCTCAGTTAATAACTGTGGAAGTGCTCATAAGAACACTAAGCTGAGAAGCAGGCTCTGTCCCAGTGGGGACGTAATGCCAGAAAAGAGGTGGAGGGCCTTCCTCAGCCGAATGGTTAAAGTCCGCGGCTACAAAGGAAAGCAATGCTGAAGGTGTCTGGGTTCGATTCCCGGTCGGTCCAGGATCTTTTCGTAATGGAAATTTCCTTGACATACCTGGGCATATAGTATCATTGTACCTGCCACACGATATACGAATGTGAGAATGGCAACTTTTGCATAGAAAGATGTCAGATAAGAACTGTGGAAGTGTTCATAAGAACACTAAGCTGAAAATCAGGCTCTGTCCCAGTGAGGTCGTGATACCAAGAAGAAGAAGATATTTGAACTTGAGCCAAAAACGTAGTAGTTGGACTCAAGCTGGGTCAATTGTAGTACAAAATAAGTTGTTTCGGTACTTGAGTTTGACATATCGCAGTACCTTAACTCATAGACCAAACCCCTGAAGTATCAAATGCAAAACTTTAAAACGTGTGAAAATGAATGTATAATCACAACAGGCTTACTCAACATCCTCGTCATTAGGCAGTTTTTCAACGTATAATCAACCAACTATCCTTGCTATCGGAGTTTGAACGTCCAATCCAATCGTTAACATCCATCCTGGATCTACCAAACTGAATGCGACTAACGAAAGGGTTTCCACTTCTGTTTAAATACTAAACTCGACCGCAACCATCAGTTGGGCTGAATAAAGCTTAACCATACGTGTGCAACATATCATTTAAATGTTTTGTTAGAACACATTCATATGCTGGTTCTCTGATTGAAATCACGGAATTACATTCTTATTTTCAATCGATTCAACAACACGTTTTAAATTTAAGAATTCTTAAAAGAAATGAAACTGTGATTTGTAAATTTTAACAGAAAGATAATTTTTAATATTACTTATTTTGTCTATCCCGTCTTGTAGATGAAAGTAATAGAAAAAAGCTATAAAATTATTAAAACTGAAAAGAACTGATTAGATCATTATAAACTAAATTTTTAAAAAGCGGAAAACATGTAGGAAACTTTAAAATGGAAATCAGAAATACTATAAGTGATTTTGGCTGCCAAAGATACTTTTGTTTAAAATGGAACGTCACACTATAGCCCTTTCGTTTTGGATTTAGAAGAATACTGCACACAGAGCCAGTTAAAGAAGAAACAAAAAAACACGATACAGAAAGAATAAGAGAGAATATGCATCAATCAAACAGACAACACAACCAACCAACAAAACTAAACACAGAATGTGCCATTTAAATAGATATTATACAAACGAAACATACCTTGTGAACCGCATATCTGAATGTTTATTTTTCTACAACTCCGTGGTGTTGAATTTGAATTATTGCCTCATGTGGCGGAAGGAGAAGTCTTCGCTATTCGACCGAATCCGCTGTGCCAAATGAAGATGGTTCTCCTCTTACCACAAAGGCAGTTTTTCAAATTCTCTTGCGCGTTCAAGCAATCCATCTAAATGTCAACATAATTTAAACCTCACTACAATAAATAAGTAATAATAAACGTGTATACAAAGCATACAATAGGTCCACTACAACAAAACTATATAGTCACTAAATGTTCTACTACGAAAGAGAATCAGACATCATCAAAATTATTGAAAAATATCTTTCAAACATATCTTGGCTCAACTTTTACATTTTTACAACAAAAAAAGAAATATTTTAATAAAAAAAAATCATAAAATTTAAATAAAACTCAGTATTATAACTTTTAAACTAATGTTTTACATTTGAAAGGATTTAACATAAATCATACAAATTTAAATATAAAGTGTCATTTAATTTAATTAATAGAACTAAGCAAAATACGAATTTATAAATGTAAAAATAAATAAGAGAAGGAAAATAATTATTTAAAGACAGACGCAAATCCATATGCTGATAGTTTGTAGTCCTGTAAGACTCTGTTACTTTTAAAAGTTGTATAGGTAATAATCCGGAAATTGAAGAAAATACGAATCATTACAAAGCAAAGCAAAGCCCGCGGAAGAAAATACAGCCGCTATCACACTTGTACACAAAATTTGAAGATATTGTTTCAACGTGAACATTTAAGAGACTTGCTGTTATTTTGCGCTCGGTACAGGTAACCGCGGGATGATCATGTTGAACATTTAAAACGAATCCAAGATAGCCATGCTCAATCCCCATTTGAGGGACGTACTCATGGCATGCTTTGATTTGTTTTTCCATGTTGAGTGATCCTCATGACTGCCGCCATATCCGCTGGCAAATTACTAGATATGCTGACACGGCATTTGAATTGCACCAAATGTATGTCTGGTATGTACAAGCATTTGCTGATGATCAGAATAAGCAAGACCCGAAAATTGTCTTACAGCCATAATGCGTGATTCTCATTGTGTAACCAGTGTAAATGCGTTCAATGTGTCACACGAAAGAAAAGAGATTCGTACAGAGTAATTTAGAAATAAGAGTGAGATAAATTGAAGGTTTAATTGTAATGGAGCAATCTTATTGTTAAGATCTTTGTATCGATAAAACAAATTATTTGGAACACAGCACATGCTCTAATATGAAGGATTATTATGATTGACACTTAACTTGTTCATGAATTCAAGGAGTATCTCCGTCTACTTGATTTAGCATTATTTTCAAACGGGTTATCGAACTACAAAATGACGGTTGCCAAGCAATCAGAATCGTATATAATTAGCATTGAGTGACATGTAATCATAAAATGGTGAAACAACTGAATGATACTTACATGTTTCATATCACCAGCATTTATCATTCAACAATCCCAGTGAACAAACAACGTAAACCTACCCAGGAAAGCAAAAAACACACACATCAACAGCAGACAAGCGACAATGCCAACAACTAAGTCACAAAATAAAGCTGCAAAATTTAGACAAATTATCAGTTCAAATGCAACCGAGCTGCCTTTCAGACAGTACAAGAAAACAGAGAAATAATAGAAAAAATATTTTAAACATAAATCGAACATTTAAACATGTCATAGATATTAAAAGCTCTTTGTCTGATTTAGGTAATGAAATTTCCAATAATATTTAAACAGTAAACGAAAATAGAATTGTAACAAAAAATGACGACATACCTCAGGTTTTAGAACGCATAAACAAAATTTTTAAAACGAAAGCATTTACTTGTAAGACAGAATAGATCAAAGGCAGAAATATTAAACAAATTTGCGAAATCAAACAAGTATATTTGCCAGCTACAATTACAACACAGTGAAGCACATCACTACCGCCGACAAACACAAATAAAAACCACAGAAACATTTTATCGTAATTTTGGATTTTTTTACAGCACAAAACAGAGATATCACAACGGAGAGCAAGCAATAAAAGAACTGTACAGATTGTTTTTTTTTTTAAAGCTTTCAAAGCTCTGCTCAACTCTAGAGAATCAAACAAACTATATGCATGGACACATTTAATTGTGATGAATTGATGATATGCGATAGCTATTTAACAAAAATGTTCCAAATTGACTCAAACATGTCGGGCTCTCAATGCATCAACCTTCAAACTTCTTTTTTTTTTGTGAAAACGGTATAAGCACACAAAAACACATGTTTTAACGCAAATAAATATGTAAGTCATTCTGAAAAAAAAAAATCAAATTGTAAACATAAATTAAAAAAATTTATCAGATAATGTTCAATTATCATGTAATTATTATCAATGTAAGAAAAAACAATAACTACTCAATAAAATCTAATTCTGCAAATGTATGCGTATGACCCTATGAAAGAAAGAATCCTTTGGCTATACCATGGGCGGAATTTTATGCAAATAAGTTACTTGCGATGTTTTTTGACATGTAGAAGTTTTTCTTCTATAGATTTTGCATTTGAATGCATACAATCTAATACATTTTTTTATTAAAATTCTACAATCTAGTTCCAAAGCAGCTACAAAGCAAAGCCATGCTGAAGGTTTCTGGGTTCGATTCCCGGTCGGTCCAGGATCTTTTCGTAATGGAAATTTCATCGACTTCCCTGGGTATAGAGAGCATCATCGTGCCTGTCACACGATATACGAACATTGTCGTAGTAACAGGGAGAGCCCCCTCCAGAATCATCCATGCACCTCCCCCCACTCCAGAATTGTTGATGATAATAAAACGTTATTTTATGTTGTACAACTATAGTGAGATAACCTCGCTTGTCTTACACAGCATCAGTGTGGCAGTTTTGACTTCGGTGAATCGTGCGACAACCGAAAGTTTAGCCGTCCGGCCGTTGATCTAATACAGGGTTGCGTCAACGTGGCGTAAGTCGTTGTTGTAACCGTAGAGTATCCCCCACCGAGCAGGAGCACTGCCTCTCGGTGGTGGGCAATAAATCATCGTAAAAGTAATTCAAGTTCGTTCATTCGTCTGCCCCTTCGGGACCATAAATTAACACAACGTAGGGCCTGGTCAACCCTGGACGAAACATTGTATTCAACGACAACCCTGAACGAAACATTGTAGTCAACGACAACGTTGATCTAATACAGGGCCGCGAGGTCGTTTTGTGCGGCCCGCGAAGAGTTTGAAGACTCTTCTCATATTCTGGCCCGCAGACTTTTCTGCTTGCTTAAAGTTAGAGCACACCAAAGATCATTATTAAAAGTTTCGAAATTTTCATGCAAATATTTCAGCTAATACTAATATGATGATTCAATTAGTTTTTAAATCTTCTAAATTTACTTGATATTATAATTTGCTGATACTCAGTAAATCAAATTGTCACCGAAACAAACGCAAAGCAAACAATAAACCTAGCGCTCGCACTATCGAAAAATTTTCATGACAAACACATGCAACATTATTGTAACTTTTTCAATTCGTGATTAATTAGTTGTTGTTAATACTAGAACGCCCTCTTCTTTGAAGTTAATGAGTGTTAAAACTATTATGTGTATACATCTAGCTTGCGAGAATCAATTCAAGGTTCATAATGAGACATCATACTCTATGATGATTACAATAATTTGATTAAAAATTCTACAACGCTGTATCACGACTTTCTACTGAACTTCAATCAAGCACAAATAAATAGAATATGATGGAAATAGGCTAAATTAGTCGAATATAATGTTGAAGCAAAGAACTTATTCTCACAAATTCCTGTACATTAAATTACAGAAAACTTAGGCAAAATTCTCACCAAACCATCAGCACAATGTTTCAAAACATTCTAAACCAAATTTCTACAAAATTCTGGGCAATGCTTCCACATAATCCTGTTTGGATTGTATTCTTAACAGGATTCATAAACATTCTGGACAAATATCTCGCAGGTTCCATAATAGGATTTGAGAATGAAGATTCTCTGTTGATTTTTACCAAATGTCACGCTAAATTCCTTCATAATCGAAGTCATGATTTTTGAATAATGATGGGCAGTATTGTTACAACTTTATGAGTAGGATTCTTATACAGTCGAAGCTCGTTATAGCGACATCGCAAGGGACCGCCGTTGAATAAACCGTTGAATAAGTTGTTTCTACAAATGACGTCGTCATAAATAAGTTAGATGCTGTTATGGAGCATGGAGGAAGAAAACGATTATAATTGTACTAAAATAATGTCGTTATTCTCTGCGATTCTTGAACTAAATACTGACATAATATTGAAACACAACTCCTTCGCGAAATCTTGATAAAATAGTCTAAGCTAAATTCTTACTGAAATGCTGAAATGCTCAAAAACAGTTATCTCATTTTTTTCCAAAAAAAAATGTTGGTTAAAATAATGGATTTTTTTGGCCCGCCGCGCAACATTATTGCTGAAATGTCGCCCGCGGTTCAATAAGGTTGGGCAGGCCTAATCTAATGGTTATTTATTTGTTAGAACTTCTTCTTGTATGCGATAAGCGCACTTTTTCGACATCTCCGGTACAAAAAAGCGTCAATATCCTGAAAATTGGATACCCTAAATTCGTTTTTTGTGAATAATTTACCTGAGGTGTCCGGTGATGAATTCACTAAAAAAAATAATATACTATAGTGTACATGTATAACTTCAACTCGTATAATGTCCGAAAAAAAATAATTGAAAAAAACACAAAATTACTAAAGTAATTTCTCAGATAGTACATAGCGGATTTTTTTGTCGAAAAATAAGGCTAGACTTTCAAAAAAATTCGACATGGCCAAGTTTTCTTCAAATTAATGACAGAATTTTTGGTCTGAAATAATGTATAAAATCGACCATAGTGTTTTTACATGAATAAATGTATTGCTTAATCTAATATACAAAACACAAGAAAACTTATTATTTCATAAATTATTCGATTATTTTCCAACAGATTCGTAGTAAAATTTTTCAAATAACTTTTTGATATTCTTTATTGAATTTTAGTTTCATGAAATTCTTCAAGATATATTGAAGGGTGGCTTCAGAACTTTTGAAAATCTCTTGAAAATTAGTCAAGTAATAGGTAGTTGTTCATACTTTCAAAGCAAATTTCTCCTTATGGACATCCATTCCTTCTATGTCTACTTTTTATTAGCAAATTAATTCCGGAATTGTTCCCGGATTTACCTAAACAATGTTACTTAATCTTTGAAAAGTTCAGCAATTCCTCCAAAAAATAATTGATTCTGTCAAATCTTATACTGAGATATTTCGCTGAAAGTTGTACAAGAAATTCTTCTGTGAATTCCTTTAAATAGTTTTCTAAAACAAAATATTACAAATTTTTCCGCGAAGTTCATCAAAAGTCCTTAAGAGATCATTTACAATACACGACGCGAGACTGGACACAACACTTTCAGGTTGGACATCGTCCTGTAGATGGGCAACATCGAGCCCGAAACCGATCGACGGAAAAGGTAAATTTTAATTCCTTTTTATGTTTGTAAGAACAATAAGTGTTGTGTCCAGTCTCGCGTCGTTTATTGTAAATGTACGATAGTTCTTACGGTAGCACAAACCAAGAATTATGAGTGCCCTTAAGAGATGTTTCTTAAAAACATAAAAAAATGCTTCAAAAATTCTGCTATGTTTTCTGTTTCTAGAAATTTTGCTTCAAATCCCCAGATTATTCAAGAATTGAAAAGAAATTTGTTTTTAGAATGTATTTTGCCATCGAATCTTCAGATGAAATTTGTTGAAAAACCCCAGGAAAACTTTTGCTTCCAAAATAAACATAGCGGTAAAGGAATCTGTGGAGAAACATATAAGAAAATAATAAGGAAGGGAGAAAAGAATTATTAAGATATTCATAGGGAAATTTGTATTGATCTTCTTTAAAGCACTTCTTCAGAAATAATCCATATTCTGGATTGAAATTTTTGTGCGATACGAGGTTGTTTTAGAGGCTTTTTGGCAGAAATTCAGAAAATCAGAAGTGAAGGAAGGATAGATTTCAAGGACAATTTCTAAAGAAGATTCTTATGGAACTTCTTGAGAAATTTGTTTTTTTTTTACAGGTTTTAACTATCCTGTAATTTACCTCTAGAGAAAATGTTATAAATAATCACTTAACTTTCATTGTACCATTGCCATCTAATGTTCTACCTGCTTCAACATTTTGTTGTTTTTGCTTCCTTCGCATACCGCTTTGAGGAACTTCGTACAAAAATCTTTCCATACTCAAAAAATGCAGCATTTCAAATAATCTATAAAAGGTAAATTATAATGAAAAAAGTGCATAATTCTTATACGTATGGTTTTTTATTTCTGAAAGTCTATCAGAAATTCTTCAACAAATGTTTAAAGTAATGCAAAAGTTTTCCCTAAGATTTAAATTAATTAAAATCTTACATTATGAATTTTACTACAATGCATCTTCCGTAATATTCTTAAAAAAATACCGAAAATATTTTCGCGTTAAATTTCTGCAGTACTACAAAATAATCAATAATAGACCCTACAAAAAAGTTTGTTTGGAATTTATAAAGGTAGCAACATGGGTTCTATATCAATATGTCCGCCATAGTATCATAAAATTGTCGAGTTCATACAAAATATTATCTTAGATTTTAGTTGCAAATACTTTCAGTAAAAATTCCTTCTATTTTAACACCACTCTATTATAAAAGACAAAAGAAAAAAAGCAAGATTTTTTGTAGTAAATCCTACATGGACCACTTAAGCTTGTCTACACTGTGGTACACTGTCAACAAGTTTCAGAAAATCTACGATATAATTCTTGAATTTTACGACAGGAATTTAGTAAATTTTTCCGAAGAATCTTAGGGAAACAATAACACTGTGGAGCACGTTTTTGTCCGAAGTACCAAAACACCGCAATTCACTTAATGGCTCCCTTCCACTTTGAGTAGTATCGCTTTCACCGATAAAAGCCAATAAAAGCTCATAATGATAAAGTCATGCGGTGATTAAACTTTGGAAATAAAGTTATAGTGTGTGTCCGAATTGTAAAATTATTGGTGTAAATTTCTTAAATTTTTGTTATCATTATAGGTTAAAACTTAATACTAGGATTGAAATACTCTTATAAACTAGTATCATAATTAATAGTACGGTTAGTCGAAGAACAATCAAAAATCTACTGTGTGTTAATGCGATTCTTTGTTTGTCTTGCAGTGAATGAAAATATGTTGTTAATAATTAATAGAAGAAACAATAGTGCGCATTTAGTTCTAAGAGAAAAAGAAAATTACGGTCACAAGTGGGGGCCTTTTTCTTGTGTTTTATGAGTAGAAGCATTAACCTAAGAATGCTAATGTCGCTGCTGTTCGTGTTACTAACATCTAGTTTGCCACGAACTGACAGCTTGAGGACCGGGCATCAAAGTGTCAAATTAATTATATAAACCAAAACAACGACATGGTATTGAAAAGCCAATGAAAAACCATACTTAAAGGTAAAATAAATAGAATCAGTTTTGTGAGAACAGCGCTTCTAGCGTTCTACTACTAATATTTCTATTGTTTTATGCTAGTGGCTGGCCTAGCTTTCGAACTTCCCTGGACTGAAGGATCGAACATCGCCAATTCGTTTCGATCATCAACCCCCCGCCGAACGGACAGAAATTCATCCCAATCCTGAGAGCCCGCCAAGAAGTTTGCTATGCCACTGAGAGATAAACCCGCCACCTCCAAATCGTTACCCGCCATTACGAAAGACCCCGTATGACCACCTCCTCCGCCATTGCCCACCTGTACCGTACCAATTGCCACTGTTACCTACCACAATTGTAAAACCGCAAGTATTCCTAGGATTAGTGACGTCACTTTAGGCCAATTAATAAATTAAGAATAAAATCCAAAATGTTCAAGTTGAGATAGAAATTAGTGGTTTAGTTTTTCCCTCCGTGATTCTTGATTTGAGCAATTTACACCTTTTTTGAATTGTTTCCTATTTTCCGTGCTCGTAAAGGAGTTTCAGGCCTCGCCCTGATTGGACATTGCTGAAGGGTAGATTAGTGTGGCTTGTGAACAGTGAATTAGTGAGACATCTGTGGTTCACCTTTCCAGTGTGGCGGAGTTTCTTGTTTTCCCCTTTGATCCCCTTCGAATGAGCATAGCTGTAATTGTGTGCGTGTAACTGCCTGACAACATAAGCGACCCTGTTAACATAACTACCGTAACTGGTAGTGATCCTATCCCTGAGCAGCTAGTAGGCCACACCTGAGTTACCTCAGGGATGTCAAAAATCCTTGTTTGCGGATGACACACGCCTCTCCGCCAAAGGACGAAGTCTGCGTGTCATCTGTAGTCGATTGCAAAAAAGTTTGGATATTTTTTCTTCATACTTGCAAAAATGGAAGATTTCTCGTAATTTGGAAGCAACTCAACTAATAATATTCCCACATAAACCAAAAGCTCTTTATTTGAAACCTTCAAGTAGACATATTAGGGCAGTTGTTAATTACACCTATCGTTTGTCTGAAAGAGCGCCAGTTCGGCTCGATTTGCAATGATCGGTTATTATTATTATCATTTTTCCGCTATTGGATATTCTATGGTTTGGTTGATCGATGTTAAAGTTGGTTTTAAAAGCAGCTCCACTTATTTTGAAACGTGTTGCCGTGTACAATAGTAGACAACACAACTAATTTAATTAAAATAATTTGAAATACATAAACAAAAGGGGAAGAACGTTTAGGCTGGTTGTGCATTACGACAAAATCTCTAAACATAAGCAATGCTCGTTGTTGGTTCTTGTGGAAGGATCAACATGTTCGGCTTAACGAATCTTATTTTAAATATCGAATAACACCTCATGCAATTGAACAAAAAGATTGTGATTACAATAGACTTT
The DNA here is from genome assembly GCF_002204515.2 of Aedes aegypti. Classification (NCBI taxonomy): domain Eukaryota; kingdom Metazoa; phylum Arthropoda; class Insecta; order Diptera; family Culicidae; genus Aedes; species Aedes aegypti. The sequence goes on along the minus strand of NC_035107.1, from coordinate 148,495,469 downwards.
TGATATTTTCAATTCTGAAACATCGCAAAAAAAATATTGGGAATCAAAATTCTCCTGAGAGGGATGATGTGGTGGAGGCTCATTCTAATTAATATTGTCGTTGAATTATGGGGATAAATTAAAATTGTTATTGTTCTATACATACTTATTTATTATAATTACCTGTAAATATTTACACAGCATAATTCAAGTATTTAAATATCAAATAGCAAACATAGATATGGTCAGTGTTCAGACAGACTGAATCAAGTGTTTTTTTTTAATCGAGTAAGAAAAATGTACCCCAAACATGTGAAACATCAAAATATTATAGATATTTACTGTAATAATGGAACTTATCTGTTTGATGATACATTTGTATCAAAACATGGAAGATTTAAAATTGATGGAGTTCTTTACGTATCCTTAGAGCTCCAAAATTCATCTAGTCTGGTCTGTCTAAACACCGACCATATGATCCTCAAAAACTCATGAGAATGATATTTTACTCTTTGAACTGTTATTTAATTTGGATGTGCTTAAAAGATTTATAAATTAAATTTAGCTGTGTCTGCAGTGAAACTTAATGCTACACAAGAAATATATTTGAATCAAAGTATTTTTATATATAAATCATATGAAAAAAAAAATTGTTCCAGAAATCACTCTAGAATTTTTTGGGAGCGTCTCCCGGGATTCTTCCTTAAATCACTCATGAATCCTTCAAATCCTCTCTGGGATTGTTCTGAAAATCTTGAGATTATTTCTGAATTTTCTTCCAGATATCGCTTTGGGATTCATCCAAAAAAAAAACGTTACCATTCCGGTATTACTTCTGAGATTCTTTCGGACATCCCATTGTGATTCTTCTGGACATCTTTTTGGATTTTTTGCAGAACTCTGTATGTGATTTTGCGTGTATCTCCTTAAGGATTACTTTTGAAATCCAGGAAATTAAATTCTTTGAAATTCTTGAATTTTTTTTCGAAATACTATGGAAGATTTTACCAAAAATCCTGATGCAATTCATTTGGATATTTAAAGAGGATTTTATCAAAAAATGTACGGCTCTACTAGAAATTCTTCGAGAATTCCTTCGAAAATAACTCTAGATTTTTTTCCGGAAATACTTCTGGTATTCTTATGAGAATGCCTCTGGTATTCTTCCGGAAATGACCTGAGATGCTTTCGGAAATCTTTCTGAAATTCTTCAAGAAATTCCACTGAGATTTTTACGCCAATATCTTTAAAATACTTCTGGGACTCTTCCAAAAATCCTGTTGGAGATTTTTTTCGGATATCTTTCTATTCTAAATTTTTCAATAAATGTTGCTGGGATTGTGCTGTAAAACCTACTAAGATTCATCCAAAAATACGACTGTCATTCTTCCGGATATCATTCAAGAATTCTACCGGAAGTTTTCGTGAGATTTAACCGTAAATCGTTCTGGTATTTTTCAGAAATTCTATTGAGATTATTAAAAACATCCTTCTGAAAAAATTTCTGAGTATTGCTTTGGGATTATAGCAGGATTTCCAGAAGAATTCCAAGGCGATTTACAGAAGCATCACTTCTGTATGAAGGATTTTCGTTAATATCCGAAAAAAATCTATGAGAATTCTAAATCCAAATTACAGTGATATTCAAAAGAATCCCAGAAGTTATTTCGCCAGAATCCCTGAAAGATTTAAAGGATATTCACAGACATCCAGAATATTTCATGAATATTTTCCAGAATAATTGCGATATCCAGATGAACTGCAGAAAGATTCACGGAATAATTTCAAACGGAATTTTCGGAACCATTTGAAAGTAACTTTTAGAAGATTCTCAGAAAAAGAAATCAGTAATCAAAGTAATCGAAAAAAATCTCATTATTTCAAGCAATGCTCGTTGGTTCATGTCGAAGGATCAACATGTTCGGCTTAACGAATCTTATTTTAAATATTGAATGAAACCACATACAATTAAACTAGTATGTGATTACAATTCTGAATCACCGCAAAAAAAAATATTGAGAATCACAACCCTTCTGAGAGGGATGATGTGGTGGATGCACATTCTAATTAAAATTGTCGTTCAATTTTAGCGATAAATTAAAAAATTAAAATTGTTACTGTTCCATAAATACTTATTTATTATAATTACTTGTAAATATTGATACAGCATGTAAAAAAGACATTGGTCCAGAAATTACTCCAGAATTCTTTGGAATAACCCTCCTGGGATTCGCTTTTGGACTCATCTAAAAAAAATCGTTAGCATTCCGGTAATATATCTGAGATTCTTTCGGATATCCTTCTGGACATCTTATTGGAATATTTGCATAAATCTGTATGTGAGTTTGCGTTCATCTCCTTAAGGATTACTTTTGAAATCCTGGAAATTAAATTCGAATCGAAAGATTCTTTCGGAAATTCAATGGAAGATTCTAACAAAAATCCTGATGCAATTCTTCTGGATATTTTTAGAGGATTTTGCCAAAAAATGTACTACGACTCTACTACAAATTCGTCGAGAATTCCTCCGAAAATAACTCTAGATTTTTTTCCGGAAATACTTCTGGTATTCTTATGAGAATGCCTCTGGTATTCTAATGAGAATGCCTCTGGTATTCTTCCGGAAATGACCTGAGATGCTTTCGGAAATCTTTCTGAAATTCTTCAAGAAATTCCACTGAGATTTTTACGCCAATATCTTTGAAATACTTCTGGGACTCTTCCAAAAATCCTGTTGGAGATTTTTTTCGGATATCTTTCTATTCTTAATTTTTCAACAAATTTTGCTGGGATTGTGCTGTAAAACCTGCTAAGATTCATCCAAAAATATGACTGTCATTCTTCCGGATATCATTCAAGAATTCTACCGGAAGTTTTCGTGAGATTCAACCGTAAATCGTTCTGGTATTTTTCAGAAATTCCATTAAGATTATTAAATATATCCTTCTGAAAATTTTTCTGATAATTGCTTTGGGATTATAGCAGGATTTCCAGAAGAATTCCAAGGCGATTTACAAAAGCATCACTTCTGTATGAAGGATTTTCGTTAATATCTGAAATAATCCCATGAGAATTCTAAATCCAAATTACAGTGATATTCAAAAGAATCCCAGAAGTTATTTCGCCAGAATCCCTGAAAGATTTAAAGGAAATTCACAGACATCCAAAAGATTTCATGAAAATTTTCCAGAATAATTCCGATGTCCAGATTAACTGCAGAAAGATTCACGGAATAATTTCAAACGGAATTTTCGGAACCATTTGAAAGTAATTTTTAGAAGATTCTCAGAAAAAGAAATCAGTAATCAAAGTAATCGAAAAAAATCTCATTATTTCATGCAATGCTCGTTGGTTCATGTCGAAGGATCAACATGTTCGGCTTAACGAATCTTATTTTGAATCTTGAATGACACCACATACAATTAAACTAGTATGTGATTACAATTCTGAATCACCGCAAAAAAAATTATTGAGAATCACAATCCTTCTGAGAGGGATGATGTGGTGGATGCACATTCTAATTAAAATTGTCGTTCAATTACGGCGATAAATTAAAATTATTACTGTTTCATAAATACTTATTTATTATAATTACTTGTAAATATTGATACAGCATATAAAAAAGACATTGGTCCAGAAATTACTCCAGAATTCTTTGGAATTACCCTCCTGGGATTCTTCCTTAAATCACTTATGAATCCTTCAAAACCTCTCTGGGATTGTTCTGGAAATCTTGAGATTATTTCTGATTTTTCTCTAAGTTCTTCTGGAAATCACATACTACTTCCAGATATCGCTTTTGGACTCATCTAAAAAAAAATCGTTAGCATTCCGGTAATATATTTGAGATTCTTTCGGATATCCTTTGTGATTCTTCTGGACATCTTATTGGAATATTTGCATAAATCTGTATGTGAGTTTGCGAGTTAATCTGTATGTGAGTTTGCGAGTAGATATCTTTCTAGCATTCTTTCGGGAAGCCTTCTGGGATTCTTTCGAAAATCTTTCTGAGGATCTTTCAAATCCTTCTGTTAAGGATTCTTGCAGAAATTCTTCCCGAATTACCTCTAGAATCTGGGAGTATCCTGAATTTTCCAAGAAAACTGTTATTCTTTCGACTATCTCTCTAGGATTCTTTCGGAAATTCTTCTAAAATACCCCCAGATTTCTTTCTGTTATCCTGCTGGAGGACTTCAAAACATCTTTCAAATATTCTTCCAGAAATTTTACTGGAATTTTTCAAGAAATTCTGCTGGGATTCTTCCGTAAAACCTGCCGAAATTCATTCGGAAATACGACTGGAATTCTGCTTGAATGATAAGCATTCAAGAATTCCACCGGAAGTTTTTGTGGGATTCAACCGTAAATTGTTCTGGAATTTTGTTTAATTACATAGAGATTCTTAGGGAAAAATATACAGGATTCTTAAAAATATCCTTCTGGAAATTGCTTTGGAATTAAAGGAGGATTTCCGGAAGAATCCCAGGTCGATTTACAGAAGAACCACAGAGAAATCACTAAAATATTATCAGGACGGAATTATTTTAAGGATTCTCGTAAATTTCTGAAACAATCACAGGAGAATTTCGAATGGATTTTGAATGTTTTTTACAGTGATATCCAAAAAAATCCCAGAAGTTATTTCGCAACAATCCCTGAAGATTCAAAGAAGAGTCACAGACATCCAGACGATTTCATTAATATTTTCCAGAATAATTACGATGTTCAGAAGAGCTCCAGAAAGATTTACGGAATATTTTCAAATGGAATTTCCAGAACCATTGAAAAGTCACTTTCAAAAGATGCTCAGAAAAAGAAATCAGTAGGTAATCAAAGAATCTCATAAGTATTTTTTTAAAGTCCCAGTGGCTGTCCGGTAGTTTTCCTGGAGGATTTCCATATGAACTCAAGAGGGATTTTCAGAAAATTCTGCCAAGGATTTAAGAAAATTCCAAGGAAAATCACTGATAAATCAGTTTGCAAAACTTTCGTAATATAACTCCACATTAAATCACCAATCGGGTGTGGCCAAGAATGCAAAAAAAGTACCTTGGCAGATCTCAGTTGATAACTGCGGAAGTGTTTATAAGAACACAAAAAGAAAAAGCAGAAGGATGAGGATGAACAGTGGAAAGAGAAGTTGTTTCTTGTATATATATATATATATATTTGTGTAAAACTAAAACTATTAATTATTTATAACATTATATTGATTGATAGGAGTCTGCAATCAACTTTCATTACCAACCTAAAGGAATAAACAATCTAAATGCTCTTCACAGCTCCTAAACATCAATACTGTGCATTTATATGATGCAAATGTGTATTATCCTGACAAAGTGCAATTTTATTTTCAAATTTGTAAAATATTTTGCCTAAGAAAATTATTCCGTTTTTGTCACGGTTCCGTTTTTGTCAACTGAAAATTGCCGATCGTGTTGATAAAAACGGAACCTACCTGTATTACAACAGCTAGTCCATATTGGTACAGCATACAACATGGCTGGCCTGAAAATTTGTTTGAATATCAAAAACTTGTTCTTAAGACAAAGTTTTGATTTTCTATTAATAAGGGGATAAAGACATTTTACATACTTATTTATTACATGTGGCTTGAATGCCCTCAATGTGATTTTTGAAAGTTAAATTCTTATGTAGCATGAGCCCTAGATACTTGACTTCGTCTGACCAATTTCTTGGAACCCCTCTCATCGTGACAATAGCTTTGATGGTAAATTCACCAAAATGGCTTTGGTGAGTGATTTTGACGGATAGCGCCGACAATTTTTGTCGCATAGGATTCATCGAATGTAGCGCGGTTGTTGCACCATGGCCAGATTCATTTCCCGAGCGCGTGCACGGAAAGAAATAACAATTGTGATAAAAAAAAACAGTAGCGGAAAATCAACTGATGATCATTGTCGTTCTACTATTATCAAACGTTTTAATAAAAATAAAATGCTTTTAAAAGTGCGCAGCAATGGTAAATCGGTCTGATGTATTCTGTGCAGTTCATATTTATTTTCCACACGTTCTCCTATAATTGTTTTTAATCCACTTCGATACCGTCAATCCGCCCCCAAACTGGATGGGGTACACTCAGCTCAACGCAATTAATAATTAAGTATTAGTATATATTAGTTGTGGTGCTAGAGGACATCTTGTAAATCCACTGAGATTCTTTCAGAAACCCTTCTGAAATTATTATATGTAGTTATTTCTTTGATCGCTCTGATTTTTCCAATAACCTCCTTGGGACTTCCTATTGGACTATCCCAGAAACCCATCTTGGGTTATTATGGAAATCCTTTCAGGATTCTGCTGTAAAATTCTGGAATTCTGCCGTAAAATTCTGGAATTCTGCCGAAAATGATTTAATGATTGCTTGTCTCTCGGGTATTTTTTTTAAATCTTTATTTATGGAAATCATCCGAAAATTCCTCTGAAATTGTTTGGAAACCCTCCTTATATTCTTACAGAAATCCTTCTTATATTCTTACAGATTTATTGCTATTGATTTTATTGTTTCTGCCTGAGATAATTTTGTATATCCAGAATTTTTCCGAAAATTCCTTCGTGATTCTTTAGATTTTTTTTCTAAGATTAAAAAAAAAAAAAACTCTGTGATTCTTCTGGAAATTCATAAGGAAGTGTTTTTGATTTTTTTTCGTGATTTATCAGTGATTTTCCTTGGAATTTTCTTAAATCCTTGGTAGAATTTTCTGAAAATCCCTCTTGAGTTCATATGGAAATCCTCCAAGAAAACTACCGGACAGCCACTGGGACTTTATAAAATACCTATGAGATTCTTTGATTACTGATTTCTTTTTCTGAGCATCTTTTGAAAGTGACTTTTAAATGGTTCTGGAAATTCCATTTGAAATTATTCCGTAAATCTTTCTGGAGCTCTTCTGGACATCGTAATTATTCTGGAAAATATTCATGAAATCTTCTGGACGTCTGTGACTTTTCTTTGAATCTTCAGGGATTGTTGCGAAATAACTTCTGGGATTTTTTTGGATATCACTGTAAAAAACATTCAAAATCCATTCGAAATTCTCCTGTGATTGTTTCAGAAATTTACGAGAATCCTTAAAATAATTCCGTCCTGATAATATTTTAGTGATTTCTCTGTGGTTCTTCTGTAAATCGACCTGGGATTCTTCCGGAAATCCTCCTTTAATTCCAAAGCAATTTCCAGAAGGATATTTTTAAGAATCCTGTATAATTTTCTCTAAGAATCTCTATGTAATTAAACAAAATTCCAGAACAATTTACGGTTGAATCCCACAAAAACTTCCGGTGGAATTCTTGAATGCTTATCATTCAAGCAGAATTCCAGTCGTATTTCCGGATGAATTTCGGCAGGTTTTACGGAAGAATCCCAGCAGAATTTCTTGAAAAATTCCAGTAAAATTTCTGGAAGAATATTTGAAAGATGTTTTGAAGTCCTCCAGCAGGATAACAGAAAGAAATCTGGGGGTATTTTAGAAGAATTTCCGAAAGAATCCTAGAGAGATAGTCGAAAGAATAACAGTTTTCTTGGAAAATTCAGGATACTCCCAGATTCTAGAGGTAATTTGGGAAGAATTTCTGCAAGAATCCTTAACAGAAGGATTTGAAAGATCCTCAGAAAGATTTTCGAAAGAATCCAAGAAGGCTTCCCGAAAGAATGCTAGAAAGATATCTACTCGCAAACTCACATACAGATTTATGCAAATATTCCAATAAGATGTCCAGAAGAATCACAAAGGATATCCGAAAGAATCTCAAATATATTACCGGAATGCTAACGATTTTTTTTAGATGAGTCCAAAGTATTATGTGATTTCCAGAAGAACTTAGAGAAAAATCAGAAATAATCTCAAGATTTCCAGAACAATCCCAGAGAGGTTTTGAAGGATTCATAAGTGATTTAAGGAAGAATCCCAGGAGGGTAATTCCAAAGAATTCTGGAGTAATTTCTGGACCAATGTCTTTTTTATATGCTGTATCAATATTTACAAGTAATTATAATAAATAAGTATTTATGGAACAGTAATAATTTTAATTTATCGCCATAATTGAACGACAATTTTAATTAGAATGTGCATCCACCACATCATCCCACAGAAGGATTGTGATTCTCAATATTTTTTTTTGCGGTGATTCAGAATTGTAATCACATACTAGTTTAATTGTATGTGGTGTCATTCAAGATTCAAAATAAGATTCGTTAAGCCGAACATGTTGATCCTTCGACATGAACCAACGAGCATTGCATGAAATAATGAGATTTTTTTCGATTACTTTGATTACTGATTTCTTTTTCTGAGAATCTTCTAAAAATTACTTTCAAATGGTTCCGAAAATTCCGTTTGAAATTATTCCGTGAATCTTTCTGCAGTTAATCTGGACATCGGAATTATTCTGGAAAATTTTCATGAAATCTTTTGGATGTCTGTGAATTTCCTTTAAATCTTTCAGGGATTCTGGCGAAATAACTTCTGGGATTCTTTTGAATATCACTGTAATTTGGATTTAGAATTCTCATGGGATTATTTCAGATATTAACGAAAATCCTTCATACAGAAGTGATGCTTTTGTAAATCGCCTTGGAATTCTTCCGGAAATCCTGCTATAATCCCAAAGCAATTATCAGAAAAATTTTCAGAAGGATATATTTAATAATCTTAATAGAATTTCTGAAAAATACCAGAACGATTTACGGTTGAATCTCACGAAAACTTCCGGTAGAATTCTTGAATGATATCCGGAAGAATGACAGTCGTATTTTTGGATGAATCTTAGCAGGTTTTACAGCACAATCCCAGCAAAATTTGTTGAAAAATTAAGAATAGAAAGATATCCGAAAAAAATCTCCAACAGGATTTTTGGAAGAGTCCCAGAAGTATTTCAAAGATATTGGCGTAAAAATCTCAGTGGAATTTCTTGAAGAATTTCAGAAAGATTTCTGAAAGCATCTCAGGTCATTTCCGGAAGAATACCAGAGGCATTCTCATAAGAATACCAGAAGTATTTCCGGAAAAAATCTAGAGTTATTTTCGGAGGAATTCTCGACGAATTTGTAGTAGAGTCGTAGTACATTTTTTGGCAAAATCCTCTAAAAATATCCAGAAGAATTGCATCAGGATTTTTGTTAGAATCTTCCATTGAATTTCCGAAAGAATCTTTCGATTCGAATTTAATTTCCAGGATTTCAAAAGTAATCCTTAAGGCGATGAACGCAAACTCACATACAGATTTATGCAAATATTCCAATAAGATGTCCAGAAGAATCACAAAGGATATCCGAAAGAATCTCAGATATATTACCGGAATGCTAACGATTTTTTTTAGATGAGTCCAAAAGCGAATCCCAGGAGGGTAATTCCAAGGAATTCTGGAGTAATTTCTGGACCAATGTCTTTTTTATATGCTGTATCAATATTTACAAGTAATTATCTATATAAATAAAAATGGAGTGGTGTTTGTATGTCACGAAATGGCTTGAGAACGGGTCAACGGATTGACGCAAGTTTTTCACTATTGCCATTCACAAGGGATGCGACGTGTTCGTGCGAGGAAAAAGTTCAAGAAAGTCTCCGGTATAATGGGGAAAACGGGAGAAGAATAAGGTGTCATTTTGTATGGGACATTTCTTGACGTTTTACAACAGCCTACTTGATGGCAAGACGATGTTTGCCGGGACCACTAGTAATAAATAAGTATTTATGGAACAGTAATAATTTTAATTTATCGCCATAATTGAACGACAATTTTAATTAGAATGTGCATCCACCACATCATCCCTCTCAGAAGGATTGTGATTCTCAATATTTTTTTTTGCGGTGATTCAGAATTGTAATCACATACTAGTTTAATTGTATGTGGTTTCATTCAATATTTAAAATAAGATTCGTTAAGCCGAACATGTTGATCCTTCGACATGAACCAACGAGCATTGCTTGAAATAATGAGATTTTTCGATTACTTTGATTACTGATTTCTTTTTCTGAGAATCTTCTAAAAATTACTTTCAAATGGTTCCGAAAATTCTGTTTGAAATTATTCCGTGAATCTTTCTGCAGTTCATCTGGACATCGCAATTATTCTGGAAAATATTCATGAAATATTCTGGATGTCTGTGAATTTCCTTTAAATCTTTCAGGGATTCTGGCGAAATAACTTCTGGGATTCTTTTGAATATCACTGTAATTTGGATTTAGAATTCTCATAGATTTTTTTCAGATATTAACGAAAATCCTTCATACAGAAGTGATGCTTCTGTAAATCGCCTTGGAATTCTTCTGGAAATCCTTTTATAATCCCAAAGCAATACTCAGAATTTTTTTCAGAAGGATGTTTTAATAATCTTAATAGAATTTCTGAAAAATACCAGAACGATTTACGGTTAAATCTCACGAAAACTTCCGGTAGAATTCTTGAATGATATCCGGAAGAATGACAGTCGTATTTTTGGATGAATCTTAGTAGGTTTTACAGCACAATCCCAGCAACATTTATTGAAAAATTTAGAATAGAAAGATATCCGAAAAAATCTCCAACAGGATTTTTGGAAGAGTCCCAGAAGTATTTTAAAGATATTGGCGTAAAAATCTCAGTGGAATTTCTTGAAGAATTTCAGAAAGATTTCCGAAAGCATCTCAGGTCATTTCCGGAAGAATACCAGAGGCATTCTCATAAGAATACCAGAAGTATTTCCGGAAAAAAATCTAGAGTTATTTTCGGAGGAATTCTCGAAGAATTTCTAGTAGAGCCGTACATTTTTTGATAAAATCCTCTTTAAATATCCAAATGAATTGCATCAGGACTTTTGGTAAAATCTTCCATAGTATTTCGAAAAAAAATTTCAAGAATTTCAAAGAATTTAATTTCCTGGATTTTAAAAGTAATCCTTAAGGAGATACACGCAAAATCACATACAGAGTTCTGCAAAAAAATCCAAAAAGATGTCCAGAAGAATCACAATGGGATGTCCGAAAGAATCTCAGAAGTAATACCGGAATGGTAACGTTTTTTTTTTGGATGAATCCCAAAGCGATATCTGGAAGAAAATTCAGAAATAATCTCAAGATTTTCAGAACAATCCCAGAGAGGATTTGAAGGATTCATGAGTGATTTAAGGAAGAATCCCGGGAGACGCTCCCAAAGAATTCTAGAGTAATTTCTGGAACAATTTTTTTTTCATATGATTTATATATAAAAATACTTTGATTCAAATATATTTCTTGTGTAGCATTAAGTTTCACTGCAGACACAGCTAAATTTAATTTATAACTCTTTTAAGCACATCCAAATTAAATAACAGTTCAAAGAGTAAAATATCATTCTCATGAGTTTTTGAGGATAATATGGTCGGTGTTTAGACAGACCAGACTAGATGAATTTTGGAGCTCTAAGGATACGTAAAGAACTCCATCAATTTTAAATCTTCCATGTTATTTTGATACAAATGTATCTTCAAATAGATAAGTTCCATTATTACAGTAAATATCTATAATATTTTGATGTTTCACATGTTTGGGGTACATTTTTCTTACTCGATTAAAAAAAACACTTGATTCAGTCTGTCTGAACACTGACCATATCTATGTTTGCTATTTGATATTTAAATACTTGAATTGTGCTGTATCAATATTTACAGGTAATTATAATAAATAAGTATGTATAGAACAATAACAATTTTAATTTATCCCCATAATTCAACGACAATATTAATTAGAATGAGCCTCCACCACATCATCCCTCTCAGGAGAATTTTGATTCCCAATATTTTTTTTGCGATGTTTCAGAATTGAAAATATCAAAAGTCTATTGTAATCATAATCTTTTTGTTCAATTGCATGAGGTGTTATTCGATATTTAAAATAAGATTCGTTAAGCCGAACATGTTGATCCTTCCACAAGAACCAACAACGAGCATTGCTTATGTTTAGAGATTTTATCGTAATGCACAACCAGCCTAAACGTTCTCCCCTTTTTGTTTATGTATTAATTATAATTTCAAATTATTTTAATTAAATTAGTTGTGTTGTCTACTATTGTACACGGCAACATGTTTCAAAATAAGTGGAGCTGCTTTTAAAACCAACTTTAACATCGATCAACCAAACCATAGAATATCCAATAGCGGAAAAATAATAATAATAATAACCGATCATTGCAAATCGAGCCGAACTGGCGCTCTTTCCGTGCGCACGCGCTTTCTGCAGAGCTGTCAAACAGACTTTTGTGCCTTCCTTTTTTCGCTCTCCTTCAACTCAACAACTCAGCACGATCCACCTCGGGGTGGATTGGTGCGCTGTCTGGTTGTTGCAGATGAACACTTATCGAGTAGCGCGACATCATCATTGACAGTAAGCTTGCAACTCACCAGACAAACGATAGGTGTAATTAACAACTGCCCTATGATTTGTGCAGGCAGAGCCCCATAGGCCATGCTATAGGCCTTTTCATGTGACAGATCCGTCTATGCATTTGTTTACATCGGTGGAGGACCGGTGCTAACACGGGCCTGTCATTTTCATAGAAGAACTGTCAAAGTGCTTTCCGATCAGCTGATTTGAGACGTCATGTGAATAGGCCTATACCAGTTAGCACGCCCGACCAACCCGGTGCTAGGCAGCCATGTTCCCATGGTCAGCATCAAACTCAAGAGCAACAACGTAAATTGGACTAATCATATTAGGGAATTTTTCCTCCAATACTAAAATGTGTTACTAGCTAATCATATCAACCCAAATTAACTTGCTGTACTTCAATTCAATAGTTTGCAACCGTTTGTTTGTTCGAATAACCGTTTTTTATGCGGGAAAAGACATTTTTCGGAGAAAAAGGTTTCGCCATCATCGGTTGTTATTCCTCAAACGGTTATTTGTTTACAAACATTGAGCTGTCAGTGGGAACCACTTCCCAGTGGGAACCATAGATGTTTGCTCGTTATTTTCAATGGGGTTGTATGGGCGGTGTCAGGAGGCTGCGCCCGACGCCCACCGATGACAGAGTGGGTAGGCTCGCACCATCGTCCCGCCCTTCTACCTATTTTTGAGATAGGCAGTTCTGTCAGGGTGTAAATAGTTATTATTATCCATGTAATCAAAATGTAATGCACCGTTTTACGACCTTCTACGTGTTAACGACCTTAAGGTGGGAATATTTGCGTGCCGGGTTTTCTCATCTTCCTGTTGTGAAATCACTTCTCCACAATGGCTTGGAGGTTTCCTTCTTTATTTCGGTTGTTCTGGAAAGATAAGAAAACAAGGAAAGGAAGGGGCCACACCACTCCACAGAATGGCGGCCCATCTGATATTAGTTTTGTGTTAAATAATTATTGTTGTGAGTAGAGATCCTGAAAGGGAGAAATGCGAGTAGGCGGTAAGCCGCCAATCGAACCGTCAAAATCCCCAAAAGTTATTATTGATAACAAAGTCTGAATCATGCTGAGATGATCAATCAATTACTTTCAGAGCAACACTGCTTTTTTGTTGTAGAACATAGTAGCCTGGATTACTTTGATCTATTCTTCCCGCCAGGAGCACCACTGTTGCCTGCCGAACAGCTGGTGAAGCATGCTACATGCAAACCAACTTTATAATGATGAATAATAATTTATCCTGAGGTTTAATCAAAACGTGGTCTTCGGCAAAGTTGCAGCTGGGAGGATTCCACACTAGAAGAATCCGTTCACCTTTCCATAAAATTCCATGACGAAGAGATAGAGGGCTGAACACTACAGATTGACGTTTTCCATAGTAATCTCCATATCAACCTCAAATGGCGTGTGCACAGTCAATCTCTTATGAATCACTTCAAACTTTGGGAGGATGCTATTTTTCATAAATAAAATCGTTCAAGCATAGGGGAGCCAAAATTTCAAAATTTGCATCACTCTATTGAGCATATTTGATAAAACAAGCATCCTGTTTTCAGTTAAAGAATGTTTAAGAAGTTGATGATTCTGTTATTTATACTAGCTATATACAAGAATTCACTATTGATGTAATATATGGATATTGAATAAGTTTCAACGCGCGATTATAATACTTCAGTTTTCGTGCTGTTGTATTGGTGTATGTAGTGGGAAACCAATCAGTTTGGTGATTCTAACGGTAACAAATAGCACGACGAAAGGAAAGTTGCTAATCTATCATCATTATGATTTCAGTCCTAATTTCATGATCCGTTTAATAAATTCCGCGTATGATTCGACAATTTTAACAATTTATACGTGTGTATTCGAAGAAAACAGACTACGAGCATTTATTACCTTGCAACACATTCCTATAATGAAATTGATTTTTATGTAAAATTGAAGAAAAAAGTACAGAAAAAGTTTTTGAAAAGCGTCTCCTTACTTTTCACGTGCTCCACAGGTGGGGCAAGTGAAAAGTTTATCGTTTAGAACAATAAATTCAAAAACTAACAGTTACATTCACGATTTTTATTACCTTTAACCAGTCTTCCCAAACGAACACCGAACACGTTGCTTCAGGCGGTTTCGGTACTCTCCTTGTACTCTGTTTTCGTGTGCAAACCGAAACACTTGAAACTGAACCTAAACCCAAACATGTGTAATGTGAACATCGGTGCAAACGCCGGTTCGAAAACCGGTCCATTTGTACCTCGATTGCAACCGTGGTTCAAATTTTGGTGCTAATCTTCCGAGGTTCAGAACGATGACACAAACGGAGAGACAGAAAATTGTTAATATCCACGCTTATCAATTTCTACTTATCGTGTCTTGTTGTTTGATTTGGTAAAATCCTTGGTTTTTTCATAAAGTTACCACTGAATGTTATTCAAAGTATTGATCTCAATTGATCTGCTTAAATGAAACATTTATTCAAGCCTTAAGGGTCTTGCGATTTGAACCAAGAAGTTCCATAGATGATCGTAGAAGTTTATCCGCGTGGATTTCAATCGTTCTCTGTCGGCCTGCTTTGTGCCATTATTTAAACCCAAGTTTGAACCAAAGTTTGAACCGAAGTACACCCCAAGTAACACCGAAAACATCTTTTCGAATAAAAGATAGCAGATACTGTCATATAAGTGTTAAAATGGTGAAATCATAACATCTTGTGCTATATAAAAGCTTAAAAATAGCTATCGGAAAACAAATCACCTTAAAACAGTTAATCCTAAAGTGACAACCGGCCCTGGTTAATTGAACGCTCTACAAACATATATATAACTTTATAATGACAAACAAAATCAATCAGTTTGATAATATCAACGGTAAGGGTATAACACTCAGAAACTGCTAAAAACAGAACGAAAACCCTTCAAAGAGTGAAAAAGATGTGGTCGCAAAGAGTACAGCGAATAGGCAAAATAAATATGTTTCACGGTGAACTCAAATTCTGCCAGCTTCGTTTGCCTCTTCTACTAGGATTGGATGTTTTAGAGATATAATTTATGAATTTTGCTACATTTGACTAGAAAAATATACGCCATAACTGTCACTTCCCGTGATTGGCACATCACATAGTTCCGAGCGTATTGTATACAACGGGCACCTGTTTGTTATCGGAATCAACATAATTTCAAACTTGCGCTTGTAGCTGGAAACACAATATCCCAATGATAAATTTTTCACCAGTATTTAATAAAATAAAGCTACTTTTTTCTTTGTAAATTTGAGCTCTCGATTTGTGCACATTGAGGAATGGTAAGCTAATCCCAAGCCCCATTCATTAAATCCCTGTGCAACTACGATTGCTCTGGTCAATCACGGAGTAGCAACTACGAATTGTGCGGTCATCTATGCTTATGCTCATGCTTATAAAGCAACTTTTTCCTCTACGTTAGCTACAATTGGGTCCTAAAATTTTTAATGAAATGTTGTTTTTATTTAATAACACGAAAAAGCATGTTACTGTAACTACTTTAGCAATTTTTCCCGCTCAAATAATGGCTATATCATGTTTAAACTTAAATTTAAAAATTTGGTCCATAAATGAACCTTGACACTTAAGATCATGTTTGACGTTCGCTTAGTCGACAAAAACACCACAGGGGTTTTAGTTCGACCACTGGGGTTGTTCCTATCTGACATTTCGTAAGGGACACGGAAAACAAAATACACCCAAAATTTGAGTTCAAGCCAAAGGATGTGACAAAATCTAAAAAAAATGTTTTTGGGCTTAAACCAACAGAAAACATTATAAAATTGAGTAAACATGTGTTTTTGGCCTAAACTTAAGCGTTTGGCACTAAAATTGGGACAGGGCTTTAGGACCCTATTATTGTAGTCGAATATGCCTCAAATTTATGAATACTGTCTGAATAAAAAAATACTACAGCGCGAGTTATGTCCGTCACCATTACTGCCAATTAACTTGTTGACATTCGTAAACCGATGTTTAACGTTTGACAGATGAAAATCTATCCACTTAGCAATAAGCTATATTTAAGTTATTTGGGTGTTACAACTATTATCGAAATAACAAAAACAAAAGGATTTTTTAGAGTATGTTGAAAATATGTTCTCAAGATGTATTTCAAACGTTATTAGAAGATAATCAAGAACCTGTAGTTAAGATGCACTTTAGACATTATTACAACGTTATTTAAACTTATTTACGAATCAAAACAAAGACAATTCACATTTTGTCAAATTACTAATCCAGATTACATTACCGGTCGATAATTTGAATCACCTAAGCATATAGCCGCATATCGATCATATTAACCAGATTAATTTGGTTAGAAATCAAGATTCAATTTCATTAATTGCGCAATCTTGACATGAGGTATATCAAAATTGAGTAACAATTTGGAGTGTGAGCAATGTGACCAGATCAATAATAAATATTGAAAACATAATTGAATCGTTCGAATATTTTCGGACGGTGCTGTTGGCTCAACTAACAATCAGCCATAATATTTTTCTAGCGAGAATTGGAGCGAATTCCACAAAACAGCACAGTTTTGAAGGATTTGTATTACAAACATTGATTATTATAAAAGCCCATGAAAAATTGATGAGTGAAAATGAAAGTTTCACTATAAATTTTGAATCGCATATTAAACTTCCCAAATGCCACTGGATATGATCCATTTTCATTTTTCTTCATCTTGATGATAATCAAATTTCATTTATTTCTTAACA
Source organism: Aedes aegypti (assembly GCF_002204515.2). Lineage (NCBI taxonomy): Eukaryota > Metazoa > Arthropoda > Insecta > Diptera > Culicidae > Aedes > Aedes aegypti. The sequence goes on along the minus strand of NC_035107.1, from coordinate 148,478,377 downwards.
TTCTTCAGGTTCTGATAGCCATGTTTTTTAAGACAATTTTGTTTTTATTTTTCTGTTAGTTCCTTTGTTTTGCATGTATTTAGACATTGGACATTCTGATCAGATATTTTGTGTGTGTGATACAAGTGTGTTTTTCAAGTTATATAACGTACAAATAACGTCATAACAACCAAAACATTTGCCTGCATTATTAACTGATCATATTGTGTCATATATATTTGGTTTTCACTTTAAAATAGCTTAATTACAACAAATGAAATGTATCGCTATATACACTTGATTTGTGAGTATTTTGTGCTGAAAAATAGCCTAATTAGAACAAATGATCATCACAGCTCATAAACTCATCTTTATTATGTTGAGGATATGTTTATAAATCGTCAATTGTATGTTATCATTAATAGTAGTCAGACCTATAAGATGTTATATAAGCCGCCATTTTTTGCGCTGTTTTAGCTTTACAAGTGTTAGATATAAAGTAAATACTGCTGAAAAAATACAACGGAATATGTTCAAAACCTGAATTATTTACTTATATATAACTATCTGTGTCACTTGGGACATGTACCGGGTTCGATTTGATACACTGGTACAGAGACGAAGCGCGTTTGTGGTTCAACACAAGTTGCAAAGTTCAAACCAAAGTTGCACATCGGTTCGATTCATGGGAAGACTGCCTTTAACATTTGTTAAGGCGTTCCAATGAACAATAACATAAGTAACAGGCAAATAAAGAAAATGTTATTCTTGTTACTTGAATTTTTTTTCTGTTCAGTTATGTTTGTTGAAATGCAACAACATTATAACTGCAACATTTCCAATGTTAGTTCTAACATCATGGGACAGCAATTGCATTTCTGCTCTATAGGATTTCCACCGGTCGTTATTTGTTTTTAAGAAAATCGGATGTGACGTCGGATAACTCTTCAAGAGAAATCAAACGGAATCCTTTAATAAAGTATTTAGAAACTTTTTTATGTGGATACATCTAAACCCCATTTTTATGGTTAGAACTAGCTTTACATAGACATTCCACAAGAATTCCGTGCGTTCTCTTATATTGGAACTTTTTAATCAACTTTCTCCTTTTAATCGGCTGTTCTAAGTAAATAAATAATTATCGTAATACTTGGCAAAATTTGTTTAGAGAAGTTCCATGTGAATAGCATTTAACGCTTTGAGTATAGTGTTTCTTGAATTATCAGCACGTTCTGTTGTTCTATGATAATTGTGAACCTTGTATACTTATAGCTACCTGAAGAGAAAACACAAATTCAAACTCTAATGAGAAACTTTTCACTTGCCCCACGTGACTATAAAATTGACGGCGTTTTAATTTAGTTATTTTTAGGTCTATGTCGAATTAATTCTTAAACTTTTTTATTGTAGTTTAAAACTGTCAGAGGGGACAACTTAAAAGTGGTACAGAAAATTATTTTCCGCTACTTTTTTTCACTGAAAATATTAAAGTAAGGTTGCACTTCACCAACTTGTTACGGAGTGATAGTTGACAGGTTAACAATATTTCGCTCTATTATGCTATAATGGCTGAAAAATCTCAGAAATCTCTTACTTATCGTAATGTTCTCTATGGCCTCAAAGGTTTACGCATGAGTTCAAAACGTTAATTCACATATTCAGTAAAATATACCAATTATTTTCACTTACCCCATTTACCCACTTGCCCCGCGGTACCTTATAATATAATTTCTACAAATAAGAAAGTTAGTTACACCATTTTTATGAAAACGTGGTCCACCCTAATTTTCAATAACACCAAACAAAGGGCCTTGCTAATACAAACAACTTTGTAGAAGACCGTTTTCGTCTAATGTTTCATTCTAAAGCTCAAAATGCATCTTTCCGCGTAAAATTGCTTTCTGGACCATCTAGCTTTAGCTAACGGGTCCAACGAAAAATCGAAGGCACTGGTCCAAACAATGATCAATAGTAGAAAAATAGCACTGAAAAGTACCGTTTTTATTTTAGCACTGAGAAGTACTGTTTTTTTTTTTGCTTTCTTCTTCTTCTTTCTGGCGTTACGTTCCAACTGGGGACAAAGCTTGCTTCTCAGATTAGTGTTCTTATGAGCACTTCCACAGTTATTAACTGAGAGCTTTCTTTGGCGATTGACCATTTTTGCATGTGTATATCGTGTGGCAGGTACGAAGATACTCTATGCCCTGGGAATCGAGAAAATGTCCTTTACGAAAAGATCCTCGACCAGCGGGATTCGAACCCACGACCCTCAGCATGGTCATGCTGAATAGCTGCGCGTTTACCGCTACGACTATCTGGCCCCCAGATAGCCGTAGCTTTAGGGGCGATCCATTAATTACGTAAGGGTTTATAGGGGGAGGGGGGGGTTTGAGATTTCTTACGCGGCATACAATTTATTTTTAATTTTCATACAAAAAATCTTATCATGGGGGGAGGGGGGGTCGAAAAATCCCGAAAATTGCCTTACGTAATAAATGGACCGCCCCTTAGGTAGTTTTAAAAAAACTTCCAAGAGCAGAGGGAATTCGTGCACGCACATCACGAAGGTACGATGCGCACTGACTAGTCTAACTTTAATCGTTCGGAATGTTCGGTTATGCATTCACTTCTCAATATTCGTAGATAACTTGATTTTATTACACCTCAATGAACAATTCGTAAACAACAAAATCTGAGCACATCAAAAATTACATGCATCTCCATTCGTCAAAGTGTAATATTTCAAAAACGGTTGTTTCGTGGGATTAGTTATCATTCCGCCGCTCATTATTTTGTGCTTCGTTTGCATTGTTTGCTTGTTCTCGTCCCCAGTTAAAACCACCAGGACGGTCCTCTGGCATTGCGTTGTAATCAGGATCTTCAGTCGGTTCATCGAAAATGTTTTTCCTGAGAACGAAAACATATTTCATTTACTGAGTGTGCTAGAAATAAAAACCATTAATTGCATTACAGAAACTGAGGAGTTTTCAGAACGTGGAAGCCATTGATTTGATCCGGAAATACATCCTCTAGGAAGTAGTAAATGTGTCCAACGACTATTCCCATCAAATCTACCCAAACAGTGTTGCCAATCAGCACTGAAAATCCTAGTAACACCCAAGGTAGGTATGGCGCCTGTGGAAGAAAAGGAAATAATTGATGCACTGCAACTGCATGGATCACCAAATCAATGTCATACGGACCTGGAAGTTTAGTATACCGAAAAAGTTCATTCTAACGAATGGATTCCTCCGAGACCATACATAAACCAACATTATCGTGAACGCTTGTCCAAGAAAGAGCAGGCTAACAAAAAACGCAAAGATCTATTGATTTTGGTTAAGGAAGAAATACGTTTGGCTAGGCTTACTAAAAAAAAACATAATTTGGGTAGGCTAAAAATGTAAATGTAATTTTGTTACACATTATTTCAAAGGATACAGTCATGAGAACACCTCCAAACAGGAACATCATAATAAAATCCGCACTTCGTCCCCGGAAAGATCCCTCTTCCAGCATCCGACAGTACCTGAAAAAATGAAAATCCAATTATTTCTTGTTCCGAAACTCAGATTCATCGATTGCTTTCTGATTAATGGACGCGCTTCTTTAACATTATTAACGTCAGGACCTATCGTGGCGTTCTTACGCTAGATGCGTGATCTGTGGGGATTTGAATTCGAAACTCGTAACCTTCGAAGTTATTGGGTCACCAAGTGGCTCGGTAGCTTAGTTGGTAAAGCGCTCGTCTAGCATACAAGAGTTCTGGCTTCGAATCCCAGCCGAGCACGTGATATTTTTTTCATAATTTCACCCATAGTTTATCCATCTTTACCACGCGTAATGAGTTCATTAATTTAAAAACCTTGCGGATTGGATTACCGAACAGTTCAATATATGTGTCAACAACTTTTGCTGCCTCGCGTTTCAGGCGGTGTACAGATCTACCTTTTCAAATGTTCGACCGACAATGTCCATATCATGCGCGAAGCAAAAAAACAAAAGCCCACAACCTTATCGTAGTCCCGGCGTGATTCAAACGAACTGTTCGCCTGATTTCACACAATTTTAGGGTAGATGTATTATAAATCGTCACTGTGTTATATTTCGCCACCCTAGTGAAACATTCAGCATTTCTGAGCATATAAATTGGTTTGTGGCTCAGACTATTGAATAATTCGACAAATATTGATGCCCGGCAGTCGTGTTTGCACCGGTTTTGAATAAAATCCTTTCCTTTAATTGATAAATTATGTATCCTCAAACCGAACCTTAGTACCACCTAATTTTTCAAATCATTGAAAAACATGCAAATATGGATATTGCCGGAAAATCACTAAATCCAACGATTTGCATATTCAGATCATTCACCGCATCTCTAAAGAAGTCCACTCTTGATGATTCCAGAAATTATGTATGGATAAATTACTACTTTTGTATGATTTTTGAGTAATTTAAAGGTGGCGATATACAACACATTAAATACAACGATATCAATTATCGCCAGTGGCGAAATCCTGGGAGGGAGAAACCAATACGAAATTTATGTACGTCACGGTGAGCCGAGATTCTGCTGTCACGAACTGTCACTGTGAGCCCAGATCTAAAACAATGGACAAAAATGATAAAAGCGCGTAATTGATTAAAACGTATTTTTGTATTTTATCAAATGTGACAAAAAATCGATTGAAAAGCTAGTCATGCTTATTCAAAAGTAATGTCACGATAGCACCTTTTATCCTGATTGAATATAAAGTGTTCAAATACGCATTATTTTACTTTTTCCAATAAAAACGAAAATTAATGCACAGAAAACTTTGGCCCTTTTTCCATGTTTGTCCAGAACGATCGAAGGAACACAACAAAAGAAAACTAGCGATTTTCATCAAGTCTGCCTTGATTGTCGTTGGCAAGCTGGAGTTTTCTTGCAATTCAAAATAACTTTGTGTTATATTTCGTGTGTAATATCGGTGCCTCCCTCCCAGGCGAAATCCTTTTGTGGCGTTTTCAAATCCCATCTGGTGTTGTGTTAATCTTCGCCACCCTTAACCAAGATGTCAAAATTTGTAAACAAAAACTACTGGAGTTACGTTTCGTGTTGCACCCGCTGGAGAAAATGGTAATACTTCTTGAAATTATTATGAAAAACTTGTTAATTTAACGTTTATTTTGTACCCATCAGGCACAGAGACCAAAAGAATACGAAAGTACATATTCCAAGGCCAAGCTAGCTGCTGCATGTGATAAAATACAGCGCAAGGAGATGAGCGTCAAAAAAGCTGCCAACCACTATGGAATTCCTCGATCAACAATCCGATCCAGACTTGTTCTTATGAAGAAGCACCTAACCGTGTTCCGTTCAGGACCGACTACGGTTTTGACACAGGACGAAGAGACGGAAGTGGAACAATGGGTGTATGATATGCAGAGCCGAGGGTTTCCCGTTACCAAGGAGATGCTGTTGGGTAATGTGAAGGATTTTTTGGATGCGAACCCCAGAGAACACAAATTTTCTCAAAATAAGCCAGGTAAAACGTTCATTTTTAGCTTTTAAGTGCTGTTAGTATTTTAGGATATTTCGGTTATCATCAAGGTAAACTGTCTTTAAAACGACATCCGAAGATGTCGTTGCGGACCCCGGAATTCGCTACGAAGGCCAGTGCGACTGTCTTTCTTTCGGATATACACTCCTGGTACGATAAAATAGAACTTTTCCTGACCAAGGAAGGGTTCATGGAAATTCTTCAACATCCGTGGCGCATAATAAATGGAGATGAGACTTCGTTTCAATTGAACCCGAAAAACTAAACCGTCTTCGCTTTGCGTGGAAGCCGCAACGTCCACGACGTCGAGAGAACTTCTAGTAAGCTCAACATAACAACCATGTTTTCGTTTATCGCTTCTGGAGAAGCCATCCCTCCAACCATCATCTACCCGTATAAAACAATCCCAAAAGCTGTGGCTGATTCAGTTCCTTCAATGTGGGGAGTGGCTAAATCTGATACCGGATGGATGACCACCCCTGTGTTCCGTGATTATATCAGAAACGTCTTGGATCCCTATCTAGTGGCCAAGAAGGTGAAAAAGCCTGTCATTTTTATTAATGACGGCCACAGTAGCCATATCAACGTTGAAACATCAAAGTTAAGCCGACAACTTGGGATTGTTTTGATTGCATTGTACCCTAATGTTACAAGGATAATGCAACCGGCAGATGTTTCTGTCTTCAAACCAATGAAAAACGCATGGCCAAAAGCTGTGCAGAGATTTCGCGAAAAGAACCCTGAAGGCTGCGTGAACGCGCACAATTTTGCAACAGTGTTGCAAGATTGCCTACGTAGTTCGGTAACCGTGAAAACCATCAAAAACGACTTCCGAGCTTCTGGACTTTACCCTAGGGATCGGAATGCCATTGATCCATCTAAGTGCCTGGGAAAGTCTACCGTTCACGAGAATCCTGAAGAACCGTTATTTGAGCCTGGTGATGTTGAACCGACTCGGGAAGCCGCCGAAACCTCTGCACAACTCATAAATGCGAAGAGGACACTCGAAGAATGCGCGGCAACTATCGGTGAGACAAGAGTGAAAAAATACAAGTCACAGTTCGTTTGTTTGGATAATGATGAAGATGTAGCGTTGTTCAAAATATTTTCAACGTTGGAATAAAACTACCCAGATGTATTCAAAATCATGGAGGATAACGTACCCGAAAATGATCCGGTGTGTGATTTTGTTTATGCTGATATTAACAATGAAACGCCAGATGGGAATGGAGTTGCTGATGGGTTCTATTCCACCCCGGAAGAACCGTTGAAGATGGTTGCTGATGCTGCGAATCATGGCCCTTCCAGAACCTCAGGTATGAAAGGAGCAGCTGACGGATTACAGGCTATCCCGGAAGAACCGTCGAAGATGGTTCCTGAAACTGCGAAACCTGGCCCTTCCAAAACCCCATTGAAGGATTTCCTGAATACACCACCAACGCCCAAACGGACAGCTAAACGAGAATACAAATCCAAACGCTATCACGTACTGACTTCGGATGAATTTATACAGGAATTTGAGCAGAAGGAAGAAGACAAAAGGCGGGCCGAAGAAGAAAAAGAGAATCGTAATGTTATCCGAATGCAACGGAATGTAGAAGCAGAAGCAAAAATGAAAAAGAAACAAGAAGAGAAGAAATTTAAGCAAGATATGGAGGATAAAACTCGCTAGAAGAAGGCTTAGATAGCACCGAGGTGAGCTTATGTTTATTTTCCCGCATTTGATATATTTCCGTTCATTTGTTGTCACGAATTGTTGTAACTGAGTTATAAATAAACGTTGAAATCGATTATGGACTATTATTTTATTATTTATTTTTTTGTACAAGTTTAATGCTTGTTTGCTTTTAATTTTTGGGGTGGCGAAAATTGACTCCCAGGAGTGGCGAAAATTAAAAACAGGTGGCGATAATTGAAACAAATATGCACTTTGAAATAAACAAAATTTTGATCGAATTTTATATTTTATTATTTTATATTGAAACTCAAAGAAATATGCTTAAAAGATGTTTGCTTTGTATAATGTATTGGTTTTTTTCCGAAGTTTTCACAAAATTCTCTATGTTATAATCAAATATCGGCAAATATTCTCTTTGGGTGGCGAAATATAGTACTTCTACCCTACACACCTTCCATCCATTCCTATTACAGTCGAATTTCGTTCGTTGGGCTTCGTTTTAATTGGGCTCCCGTTAGGTGGGCTATAGCCCACTTAAAACGAAGACAAACGTCACTTTTTGACATTAAGCTCGATTTATCAATGTTGGTAGCCCTGACTTTCTATTGTATTCAATATTTTGACAACTAAAAACTCAGCCCAATTAGTGAAAGTCTTTCACTAGGTGGGCTACAGGTTTAGTGCAACGAACGAAAGTTGACTGTATCAGTCTCGTGGGCTTCCCGAGAAAGCTATTCTCGTCCATGATTTTCTATAGCTCCACGCGGTCGATACTATCGTATTACGCCTTGAAATCGATGAGAAGGTGATGCGTTGGGACCTGGTATTAACGACATTTTTGGAGGATTTGCCGTACGGTACAGATCTGGTCCGTTGTCAATCGGCCGTCAACGAGGCCGGCTTGATAACTTCCCACGAACTCGTTTGCCACAGGAGACAAAAGATGGAAGATTGTTTGGGATAATAATTTGAACACCGTATTTAGAATGGTGATCGCTCGAAAGTTCTCACAATCTAACTTGTTGCCCTTCTTGTAGATGGGGCAAATTAGCCCTTCCTTCCACTCCTCCGGTAGCTGTAATGTTTCCCAGAGTGTGCCTATCAGCCGGTGCAAACAAATGGCCAGCCTCTCCGGGCCCATCTTTATGAGTTCAGCTTCGATACCATCCTTACCTGCAGCTTTATTGTTCTTGAGCTGGTGATTAGTATCCTTAACCTCCCACAAAGTGGGGACTGGTCGCTTTCCCTCGTCCACAGTACTGACAAAGGCATTTCCTCCGTTGTCCCAATCTTCATTGTCTGTGCTCTTGGCGCCATTCAGATGTTCGACGAAAAGCTGCTTCCTTTCGATCATTTTACGCTCGTTCGTCAAGATGCTCTCATCTTTATCCTTATAGCGGGATGCTTTGAGCTTCTGATAATAACTTACGTGTTTCTTTAGACCGGCAGAGCTGTTCCATCTCCTGGACTCTGTCTCCTGTTGGCGGCGTTTTTTTCTCCCGAAAGAGGCAGGTCTGCTGTTCCGTCTATAACGTTCGACATTCTGCCGGATCCATCGCTGCAGCAAAACCGCGCTGCATTCTTCTCCTCCAAAATCTGCCTACGTTCCTCATCGAACGAATTGTTCCGTCCCACGTACCCGACGTTGCACTCAGCTGCATTGTTGATAGCTGCTTTCAATGTTCTCCAGCAGTCCTCAAGCGGGGCTTCATCCAGCTTACCCTCTTCCGGTAATGCAGCTTCGAGGTGCTGTGCGTATGCGGTTGCGACATCCTACATACCGGGGAGGCCATTGGTACCGTACGTTGTTAACGATGGAGAATTTTGGGCGTAATTTAATCATCATCAGAGAGTCGATATAAGCGTTCGCAAAGGCTCAAGATTGATTAGTTCACAGCGGTTCTCATAAGGAGGCAGTCTGAGCGGATCGTTCCATGGTAGTCTCCGTAATGCAAACCGCATGAAACAACGTTGCACCCTTTCTATGTGAATAATATGCATTTCTTGATATGGTGCCCAGATTTGAACAGCATATTCGAGAAGGCTACGAACGATTGCGCAGTAAACGGTCTTCAGGGCGTAAACATCTCGAAACTCGGATGCATTACGACGAATGAATTTTGAATTCAGCTTACGGTCCATTATCACTCCCAGTTTTTTTATCGACGTTACACGTTCAAAGCTGACACCATTTTTGCAGTGTAGTTGAAGCTCAACTGCGACCGTGATTTAGTGAAGCTTATCACTTTGCACTTCAACGCATTCATTTCTATCCCGTTCATTACGCACCAGCGTGCTACAACGTCGATGTCTTGCTGAAGAGCAGCACAGTCGACCATGGAACTGATGATACGGTATAATTTCAAATCGTCTGCGTACATAAGGTGCTTCGAATTCAGTCGATGGCTCAAGTCGTTGATGAACAAAATGAAAATCATAGGACCGAGGTAATTACCTTGCGGTACGCCAGACAGAGTAGCGAAACTAGTTGATTTGGTGGATCGTAGATTAACAAAAGCGGTTCTGTCTCGTAGATATGATCGTAGCCACTTGACCAACCAGTCGGGAAATCCTAGCCGCTCAAGTATACGCATTGCTAACTCATGGGGTACCTTATCGAAAGCTTTGGAAAAATCTTCGTAAACGCCATCCACTTGGCAGCGTTTTTCCAAGCTAGAGTTCACAGCACTAGCGTACACCATGAGGTTAGTAGATGTTGACCGATTCTTCACGAAGCCGTGCTGATATTGCTATATCACTGGCATACCCGCAGCGTACATTCTACTGTGAACTAAGAGTTCTTAGCTAAAAGCGTTCGAAAAAAACAGCTTCCGACAACGACAGGTTGAACAACCGACAAACAGGTGGTCCAAATACTTCAGCGCATCGTTGAATGAAGACCGGATGGAGTTTATCAGGTCCAAGACCCTTGGAAGGGTCGACAGAGTTGAGAGCACTTACGAATTCTGCCACGGCAAACATTGGAAACGAGAAATGTATGTCGAAAGACGGCAGGAAATTTAGCATCTCTTTCAACGTTACAAGCGGATTTGAAATACAGTGGGGATTCGCTGGTTGAAAAAAAAATCCAACTAAAAAGCAGGAGAAGATGTCAAACTAACTTTGACGTCTGACTACACACTCAATCACGATTTGCTTGTTCGGTAGTTTTTTATACTGGGTACGAATTGTAAATCATAAAAAATACCGAACTTTCAGCTTTTTGACTCAAAACTTCTGAGGTTCAGTAATAATTTTTACTTTTTACTGAACTACGGTAGCTGTCAGATCCAATTTTGCAACATTACCGAACAGGCCGAAAAGTCAGTAATAGTAGTTTACGGAACGAGTTCTGCAACGAGTTACGTACAACATTTTTTGCAATTTCGTAGAAGACCACTTGAAGGTATCAGAAACTGTATCAGAATGCATTCACCATTATTTTACAATTTCTGAAAAATTGTTGGATTATGGTTCATTACGCAACTCAAAACAGTTGCGTAATGACAAAGCGTTGCGTAAAGAATCATTACAGCACTGGTTTCAGTTGCGTAATGACTATTGCTGCATACTTCAGTGCAGGAAAGCAGACCGTTTCATGACTAATAGGGTCCTAAAGCCCTGTCTCAATTTTAGTGCCAAACGCTTAAGTTTGGGCCAGAAACACAAGTTCACTCAGTTTTTTAAATGTTTTTCGTTGGTTTAAGTCCAAAAAATATGTTTTCATGTTTTTTAGATTTTGTCACACCCCTTGGCTTAAACTCAAATTTTGGGTGTATTTTGTTTTCCGTGTCCCTTCGGAAATGTCAGTTAGGAACAACCCCAGTGTTAAAACTAAAACCCCTGTGGTGTTTTTGTCGACTAAGCGAACGTCAAACATGATCAAAAGTGTCAAGGTTCATTTATGGACCCAATTTTAAATTAAAGTTTAAATATGATATAGTCGTTATTTGAGCGGGAAAAATTGCTAAAATATTTTCAATAACATGCTCTTTTGTGTTATTAAATAAAAACAAGAATTCATTAAACATTTTAGAACCCTATTGGCGTGATGAAAATCAGCCTATTACGATGAGAAATTCTCGCATAACTTATGATCTCGCCCTAAAAGCCATTAGTAACCATGTGTGTAGCTCGTTGTTTCTGAGCATTTAAATGGAGTTACACGTTATTTAACAACGGTATGGTGAAGAACGGATATTTCTCTACACGCTAGTGATGTTGGTTTGGATGCTGATTTATTCATTTGCTCAGAAACAACGAGCTACACACATGGTTACCAATGGCTTTTAGGGCGTTATCTCAGATTATGCGAGAATTGCAAAAATTGGGGTGGGTAATGTCTGTTACCAGGGCCGTATTTACGGGGGGTCCAAGGGGGCCATGGCCCCCGGGCCCCCACATTTTAGGGGCCCCCTAAAAATGCGACTTAATTTGCTCATTATTTATAATTTTCAAATAAAAAAACTGCTTTTGGTGAATTAAAATAATAATATGAATTTTTCTGTTCAGCCATACTTCACGAAAAATTTTCTCCATTTTTAGTTATTGTGAACAGTTATTTCACCCAATAAATTGTTTTCCGACAAACATAACAGTAATAACAGGGCATCTTTATGATTGCGGACGTAATTAACAGTTTTTCAGTTCTATTCTTGAGTTGTTTACCTCATAAAATAGAATTTTTACCATTTCATGCTCCTCTTAACACTTTTCATTAGACAATTTTAGCTAATCTTAAGTATGATGTGCATTTCATCTAATGAACATTTTCTTCCAAAAACGTTACATATTTAATTACATTAAATATGTGTCCAATAAGGAATGTTAAGATTGATTATTCAGTTTAGTAGTAATCATAAATCTTTTGAGGTGAATTAATAAATTTAATTGAATTGGTCTTACTTGTCTCGAGAAGCGGGGTAACTTAATGTTCAAACTTTCTACTTCAGTTTCAATATTTCATAGCCATAACTTCCCATTTATGCAAGCATCAGCATGCTGCCGTAACGTGACTGAACTATTGGATTTGAAAAATATTCGCATTTGGAAATTATATTGAACAATTTATCTGAACTGTTATTTTTAAGTCCCACTTGCCCCGAGGTACAGTTTTTAAGCTTTCCACCACTATCTTTAAGCGGTATTTCCATAATATATTAAAATTCGTAGAAGATTGCAAAATTTGTTTTTTTTTTTTTTTTGCTTCTCACGCAATTTAAAACTGTTCTTCTGAAAAGCAAGTTTTTGTCACTTACACCCATTGATCCCAACTTGCGCTTCTGAGGGTTATAAGCAGTCCAAACACAACTTAAATTAATTAAAACCTTATCCACAACATTAAGTATGAAAGTTGTTAGGAAAATTACCAATGATAACATACTGTACCATCAAAATTGTTTTCTGAGGCCCCCACAAGACTCTGGCCCCAGGGCCCCCACATTTGTAAATCCGGCCCTGTCTGTTACATTACCGCGGGGTTGACGTAGAACTACTATGGACACAAATTCGATCAAGTCTGGGTCAGACTCTTACAACAGTGCGGTAGCTTTTTGCTGATGATAGGATGTTTGATGATAGATCATAGGTGCTGTGATTGTGAGTATTCAATTAAGTTATGATTTTAAGGGAGATCTGTCTCTTGGTTTGGAAGCTTTTTCAGAGTTTCGGTTTCAAATTCTACTTTAAAAAGGATTTGATTTGTTTATGACGATTGAATGACAGTGAAGTTTGAGTGTGAGTGAAGTGAAAGATTATTAATAATTTGTCATGTGTATGAATTTGTAAGTGTTTTAGTTATGTGCTGTTATTGATCGGATGAAGTTTTCAGAAATTAACTCTTTTTGGACACAGTGCGCATCGTACCTTCGTGCTGTGCGTACACGAATTCTCTCTGCTGTTGGAAGTTTTCTTAAAAACTACCTAAAGCAATAAAACAGTACTTTTCAGTGCTACAAAAACAGTACTTTTCAGTGCTAAAATTAAAAACGGTACTTTTCAGTGCTACTAAAACAGTACTTTTCAGTACTATTTTTTCTACTATTGATCCCTTTACGATCCTTGTTTGGACCCGTGCCTTCGATTTTTCGTTGGACCCGCTGGCGAAAGCTAGCGGTGGTAATCCTACTTGGACACCGTCTTGGGAAAAAACCTTTCGAAGGTCACGTCTTCTTTCGTTTATTAATTAAACATGGTATCAACAACAAACAAAAGGAAGGGTGAATCTCTGAATTCACTACTTCCTTCCAAAAAAGTGGGTTTTAAAACTGTCACTACACGTGGCAAGAATGGAAGAAAGGACGCTTCCCCGGAATGCGAAGTTTCTTCCAAGGGTGAAATGAATAATTGTATCGAAATGAGCAATCAGTTCGATGCTCTAGACAAATTTTCCGAACACCAAATCGAAGCAGCCTCTAGCCCAGGCTCTTTGATTCAAGTGAGGAAGCAAAGAGTGCCGCCTATCGTGGTCAGTTGTTCCGAATTTGGGGGATTTAGGCAGGAGATCTTGAACTCCATTAGGGGAATCAAGGTTTCCTTCCAAATCGCAAAGAAAGGAGACTGACGCGTTTTGCCGGAAACTCTTAAAGATCGTGAGCTTCTTCTCAAACATCTTGAAGAGAAGAAGCACAAATTTTTTACTTATGACGACAAAACTGAACGTTTGTTCAAAGTTGTCTTGAAAGGTCTCTCAAGTGACTATAAATCACCTGAAGAGATCAAAAATGGAATAAATGATTTACTTGGATTTTCCCCAGTCCAAGTAATCATTATGAAAAAGAGAACCCAATCTGGCATTGTTCGGAAAGGGCTTTCTCAAGAATTTTATTTAGTTCACTTTAACAAAAAAGAACTAAATAATATTAAAGCTTTAGAAAAAGCAAAACTTTTGTTTGATGTCCGTGTGACATGGGAACATTTCCAGAAACCTGGAGGAAATTACCAGAACCCCACTCAGTGCCGTCGGTGCCAAAAGTGGGGTCATGGTACAAAAAATTGTCGCATGGATGCTAAATGCATGATTTGCGGAGGTTCTTCTCACGCCAAAGACGTCTGTCCAGTGAAGGAAGATACCACCAAATTCATATGTTGTAATTGCGGGGCTAACCATAAGTCCAATTTTTGGAATTGTCCTTCACGCAAAAAGGTCATTGAGGCTCGTGCCAGGCAGATGAAAGATAATATCCGTTACGATAACGGTCGTTTCCGGAATTTGCCTGGAAGAGTATCGAACAATGCTCATTTTTCAGTTAACGATCGCTTGATCATGAATCATACCCATCAGGAAGATCATAATCATGCTCATTCACAAACTAATTTTAATCCGTCGGGTAGCCGTTCGAAATTTTCTCGACTTCCCAGGGCATAGAGTATCTTCGTACCTGCCACACGAAATACGCATGCAAAAATGGTCATTGGCATAGTAAGCTCTCAGTTAATAACTGTGGAAGTGCTCATAAGAACACTAAGCTGAGAAGCAGGCTCTGTCCCAGTGGGGACGTAACGCCAGAAAGAAGAAGAAGAAATCCTTTGCCGATATCGTAGCAGGAAATTCGAACTCCTCCCCTGTTCGATCCATGGGTACCCATTCTACTTGTTTCAAATCAAATGGAAAAAACCCTACCGCCACAGGTAACTCCGCTTCTTCGTCTACCGGAAATTCCAATGGGAAATCACATGACATGTCTGCCTCTGATTTTAATTTTCTAACTGAACAATTGAATCTAATGATTGATGCAATGTTCAAAGCCACCACTATGACTGAAGCAGTCCAAGTAGGTGTAAAATTTACAAATCAAATTGTTATTGGATTACGTTTTTCTAATGGATCCAAATAATAATTTAAATATTTTAAATTGGAATGCTCGTTCTCTGAATGGTAAAGAGGACGAGCTGTTTAATTTTCTTACGGTTAATAACATGCATATAGCAGTTATTACCGAAACGTATTTAAAACCTGGATCTAAACTCGAAAGAGATCCTAACTTTTTTGTTTATCGTAATGATCGACTTGATGGGGCATGTGGGGGAGTTGCAATCATCATTCATAGGCGTATAAAACATCAACTGTTTTCATCATTTGAAACTAAAGTTTTTGAAACTTTAGGTGTTTCTGTTGAAACACAGTTTGGTAAATATACTTTCATAGCTGCCTATTTGCCTTTTCAATGCTCTGGGCAGCAAGTTTCCAAATGACTTGCGTAAATTGACTCGCAATAAGTCAAATTTTTTTGTCATTGGTGACTTTAATGCCAAACATCGGTCATGGAATAATTCTCAAAGTAATTCCAACGGCAGAATTTTATTTGATGAGTGCTCTTCAGGATATTTCTCAATTCAATACCCTGATAGCCCCACATGTTTTTCCTCTTCTAGAAATCCATCTACGATTGATTTGGTCTTAACCGACTCTAGTCATCTTTGTAGCCAACTGATTACTCATGCTGATTTTGATTCTGATCATGTCCCTGTTACATTTCAAATATCCCAAAAAGCGATTCTCAATCCTATCAGCTCCACTTTCAATTATTTACGAGCCGACTGGAATATATATAAAACGTATGTTGACTCCAATCTTGATGTTAACATTTCTTTAGAAACTAAACTTGATATTGACAATGCTCTTGAAACTTTAACAAATTCCATTGTTGAAGCCCGGAGCATTGCAATTCCAAAATGTGAAGTAAAATTTGAATCCGTGATTATAGACGATGATCTTAAACTCTTGATCCGTCTTAAAAACGTGAGGAGAAGGCAATTTCAACGCACTCGCGATCCTGCTATGAAAATTATATGGCAGGATTTGCAGAAAGAAATCAAGAAACGTTTTGCTCAATTAAGAAACAAAAATTTTGAAAATAAAATTTCTCAATTGGACCCTGGCTCTAAGCCCTTTTGGAAATTATCGAAAATCTTAAAAAAACCTCAGAAGCCAATACCGGCATTGAAAGAGGTAAACAAATTATTACTAACTAATTGCGAAAAAGCTCAAAAACTTGCTATGCAGTTTGAAAGTGCGCACAATTTTAATTTAGGACTTACTAGTCCAATTGAAAATGAAGTTACTCAGGAGTTCGAAAATATTCTCAATCAAGAGAACGTTTTCGAAAATGCCTGGGAGACTGATTTGGAAGAAGTGAGAACTATTATTAAAAAATTCAAAAACATGAAAGCTCCTGGCGATGATGGAATTTTCTACATCCTCATCAAGAAACTTCCAGAAAGTAGCTTATCATTTTTAGTTGATATATTTAACAAATGTTTTCAATTAGCATATTTTCCTGACAAATGGAAAAATGCTAAGGTTGTTCCAATTTTAAAACCAGACAAAAATCCTGCAGAAGTTTCTAGCTATCGTCCAATCAGTTTGCTTTCCTCCATCAGTAAACTTTTTGAAAAGGTTATTTTGAACAGAATGATGGCCCACATCAACGAAAATTCAATTTTTGCCAATGAACAGTTCGGATTCCGCCATGGACATTCGACCACTCATCAACTTTTACGTGTAACAAATTTGATCCGTTCCAACAAATCTGAAGGCTATTCTACTGGTCTTGCTCTTCTAGACATAGAAAAAGCATTCGACAGTGTTTGGCATGAAGGTTTGATTGTAAAATTAAAAAACTTTAATTTTCCAACTTACATTGTTAGAATAATTCAAAGTTATCTGTCAAATCGTACACTTCAGGTTAATTATCAGAACTCCAGATCTGAAAGACTTCCTGTAAGAGCTGGTGTTCCTCAAGGCAGCATTTTGGGACCAATATTATACAATATTTTCACATCTGACTTACCTGAGCTACCTCAGGGATGTCAAAAATCTTTATTTGCGGATGACACAGGCCTCTCCGCCAAAGGACGAAGCCTGCGTGTCATCTGTAGTCGATTGCAAAAAAGTTTGGATATTTTTTCTTCATACTTGCAAAAATGGAAGATTTCTCCTAATGCTTCCAAAACTCAACTAATAATATTCCCACATAAACCAAAAGCTCTTTATTTGAAACCTTCAAGTAGACATGTTGTCACGATGAGAGGGGTTCCAATAAATTGGTCAGATGAAGTTAAGTATCTAGGGTTCATGCTAGATAAGAATTTAACTTTCAAAAATCACATTGAGGGCATTCAAGCCAAATGTAATAAATATGTAAAATGTCTCTATCCCCTTATTAATAGAAAATCAAAACTTTGTCTTAAGAACAAGCTGTTGATATTCAAACAAATTTTCAGGCCAGCCATGTTGTATGCTGTACCAATATGGACTAGCTGTTGTAATACCAGGAAGAAAGCTCTGCAGAGAATTCAAAATAAAATTTTGAAAATGATTCTGAGGCTTCCTCCCTGGTATAGTACCAATGAGTTACATAGAATATCCAATGTTGAAACATTGGAACAAATGTCAAATAAAATAATTAATAATTTCAGGCAAAAATCGTTACAATCTTCTATTGCCACGATTAATGCGTTATATGTTTAGGTTAAGTTAGGTTAAGTATATTAAAAACATTTTTTTTTCTCTTATAAGCAGGTGAAATCAACTCACCTGTAAAAAAAAACTGAACTGCTACGGCAAATGAAATGTAATATGTTGTTAACAAAATGTTAATTAAATCTTAAATTTGTTTTACCAAATTAGGATGATAGTGTTGTCAAATAACACAGAACACCTAGATATAAGAAATGAATGTAATGTTTGGAATGATACTAATAAAGAAATTAAAAAAAAAAAACTCTTTTTGGACTCATTTTGGACAATTATTGTCGTTTTGTGGTTCCGGAAACCAGTGTTTGGTGTTCCAGGAAAAATGCAGTGATGTGCCAGATGATTGAGGGTGTTTGTTTTGTCGTCGCTCCCTTGTGTTGATTGGTTGGGTGATCGGTTTCACTTCTGGCTCCAGTTGAAGTTTGCCAAACTCCTGCAGTAGATTAGACGTTTGATAGCACGGGTGCTTCGATCGTGATAATCGATAAAATCGGTCTATGGTAAGAAAAGTATGAACAATATTGACTGCACTCTACACTTTATTTTCAATAAACTTAAATCAATGCAAGAACCACCTAATGTGGTCGCTTCATTTAGACGATTAGCCAACTTTAAATTAAAATGTTTATTCGTGAAATCGACAAATTAATATTTTCTGTCTGGAAACATCAATATTAAAGCCACCGGTGACTACAATAGGAGTTACATTGAAATCATTTTTCGTATCTTGCACAGTAGTACCTGGAGAAAAGTACACTGTTATTAGCAGTACTTCAATGTCCATAACCATAATCGATGCCGCACAAATATCTCCAACCTGATCTGCTACACCAAGCATTGCATCATATTTCTCACTAATCTTTTGAATTGTGTGAGGAACAGCTTCGTTGAAGGCCGTATCCTTCTGGTAAATCGCTACACCTTCAGCTCTCACGCCTAAGCGTTTGAGCTGGTTATGCAGCTGTAGCCAGCAAGGTCGACGGAGGAGTGATCCTCTAGCCAAGTCTCACTCAGTGCAAGGAATTCTACACTCGTCAGAATTTGGTCTGTAGAAATATTCATTGCATGAGCATTCCTCGCGGAACATTACTAAAGGACTTATGTACAAATGAGAGATTCTCTCCTCTCTCGTTCTCTTTCGATCATAACAGTGGAACACTAAAGATTTTGGGAAGTTTTTCACTATAGATCGAAAGTCAATTTCCTTGACTAGCGTTTCATACAAAAAACGCAACAGAAAAGATTAATGTGACTGAGTTATTAATGAAAGAGAAAGTAAACAAAGAGAGCCTCTCAATGTTAGATAGGTCCTTTAGTAATGTTCCGCGAGATTTAGGCTCTGTACTTTGATACTCATCAATGTGCAGGCAGGGGTCGTCTCCAAGCGTCCATAATCGATGATTGCCCAAGCGCTGCAGCTTGTTTCTCAAGCCAACCATCTTGGGAGAATTGCTGCTTTAGGCGTGATGGAACTTGAAAGAATTGGTAGAGTTTGTCAAAAACAGTCCTTGCAGTGAAGTAACCCGCGACAAACCAACATATACCAATTGCTGATCCTGGCTTTTGTCATAGTCGTACACGATCTCGGAGAAAGTTCTACCTTGCGTCTTATGAAAAATAAAGGCACAGGCACTAACCACCGGAACCTGAATGCGTTTGCATTTGATTATGCCGCTCAATTTGATACTAAAATTGCTATAATTCTCTATACAGAAGTGAAATTGGAATTTCAAAACCAAGAGCGTTACGTTGGTATGAAATATTTTAAACTCTCATAACTTTTTGCTGGATTAACGAAATTCAAACACAAGGCATTAAAGGGTCATGTCGTTACTTACTGAATCCCACATACCTGCCCAAATAGTTTAATAACTGTTTTAAAAGAGAACGTTGAATTCAAGCAAATTTATAAGTAGGGGTGCTAGACAAAAGTTGACGTCATTTGCTTTTCACTCTTCGCTTGGATCGCATCTCAGCAGGCACCAGATCAGCTTGCTCTGACCGGGCGTGCTTCTCAGGCACAGACATCGACAGCGATGGACCCCCCGTTTGTCGTGGTTCGCTCAAATAAAACTGTCGAGCGACCGAGAGAAGATGCCGTCCGAAGCCAAAGCCATCACCACTGCCGCCGCCAAGAAGAAGAAGAGGAAGCAGTTCACAAAAGAATGAGATGGTTGTGGCCGCCATCGCAGTCCTAAACTGAGACTGTGGCTGGTATCCGCTAGAAAGGAGAAGAAAAAGAAGGCGGTTCCTCAGCAAAACCCCACCAAGTTTCAAAGACCACCGTGATGAAGACGACTCCGAAGAAGCCGCCACCGCAAACCTCATCGGGCGAGCAGGATTTCAACCAGTGCGCCGTCAAAATGTGTTCTAAAGAGTTATTTGTGCAATATTTCCTAATATGTTTACCACATACTTGCTATAATCTTTTAATTCATCTCGTAGCATCATACAATATCTGATTTATTACGAATTATTGACAATACAATAGTTTGAGGATGTTTCCGCTGCTGCAGTGCCGTCGGGATGCAATCACAGCATAATGCTCATCTTGTACATCCCTAGCCAATAAATCAATTTCATATAGCTTATTACTAATTTAGTCTATTAATTCGCTTTCTGATCTAAGAAGTGGGCTATATGACAACCACAGGGATTAAGTCGAAATCTGGAAACGTAGCTCAATCTTGAGCAATTCCACATACCCGAAGATTGGCAGCTTTTCAGATCAGCCGATCATGAAGCTTCTTGTTGTGGTGCCTAACGGGATTGTATCTTGACTGTACCGATGCTGCGATTGTCACGAGGAGCTCATACTATCTCGAAATTTCAAATGCAATGAACCGAATCAGTGGAAAGTAGTATGTTTTACACAATTTGAATAGCAGACGATGTTCCCCCCTTTCGTATTCTTTGCCTTCATCTGATCGACCAATCTGGGACATAAGGGATATGAAGTTGATATCTTGGTTAGGGATTTACACCGTGTCCAATATATTCTCATACACTTTTCCTTTTCTTTGGTATAACTTTACTGAATGTAGGATAATCCAATGTTGTAGTATTTCATTGTAATCTGGTAGTATTATACTAACGTAGAATAGCTTGTTTTATGAATAAGAAAAAATAATTGCTACGATAAGTGATGAAATGTCCATTGAAGTCGTGTTGTGCACTTAAAATGAATTTTTGTTCATATTGGTCTGGTTTACAAAGTGAAAATCAGAGCATTCACAAAAAAGTTTCAGAAACTTTAAGTTAATCATATTGCGTTTTGAATAGATAAATATTAATAAAATTTGATAAATACATGTGCGATAACTGCAGATTGAAATTGGGCTCTGCCTATGAGCGTGCTGCTGGAAATATTTTTCGTAAATTCTTAAGTTGATAAAATAAGCACAGACAAACAGACGTAACAGCTTGAACAATTATCAACTTAAAACATAGTCACGTGAACATTTACGCCCAATGCTAAAATACTTCATTTTGGCCAACCGTGAACTAGGTGGCGGTAGTGAGCAAACGTCAAACTCGAACAAAAGTGATGCTAGCGCCACGAGTGGCCAGTCGGCCAACTACCAAATATTAGGATTGGGTGCTATTATGCTGTACGATGGAAATAATTAGAGTGTTACGTCTGTTTGTCTGTGAAATAAGTTTATAATTGAAATATTTCCAAAATATTTCCTGTAGTGAATCAGTATTATAACCACTTTCAAAAAATATTATCACCAATGATGTCAGTTAGACAAGCACAAAGTAATGTTATCTTGAATTTGTATGAGAATATATTGGACACGGTGTACATATCTTTGAAAATTCATGGACTTGGGCGGATGGACGATAAAACATTATTTCAATAGTTAACGATAAATATAAATCACGAATGTTTTGCCTTCGAGCAAATTTTAAATATTTCTGATCAATGTGCGTAAAAGTTATGGAAATCGGAATTTGAAACCCAATTCAAGCGTTAATATGAATGCTCTGCTATACTATGACATTTTCAATGGATTTCTGTATTGAAACTAAAATGTGGAAAAATTGCAGATTAATATATGCTTATTACAACTGGTCAAGAAACAGTTTAGTGAACAGTATTTAAAATCTGTTGCGATTTTAATACATTTCCCAATTTTCGGAGGATTTAGGAAGTGTTCCCCCACTATATGATAAATCAACGATGCTGTTAGAAATGCCATACAATGCTGAGTACTATGATGTTATTACGGTCTGAAAGCGCTGCAGCGGCGTCCACGCGTAAATTCTCGAATTTTATGAGATTATGTGGGATAAAATATGTGATCCAAATCAAGTTTTGTACAATACCGCTAGATTAAGATCATGATAGATAAATCAGGAAATATTATTCTATAAATTCTTTTAAGAACGTTTGATGGCCCTCAAAAGGGCCAATTGAGCTTGTATGCTGTTACAGATGAATAGCACTACGGGATGTTATAAGTTGATTGCCATGGTTAAACAGGGAAACCCCAACGAAAGTGTATATGTGAATAAGTCCTCTGTTTATACGACAAACCAGCTGAATATTTCATGGGTGCATAACAGCAACAGGGTAGCGGATCACAGGGATTTAGTTGAAATCTGGAAACGTAGCTCAATCTTGAAATCTTGACCGATTTCACAAGCCAGACGCTCGATGAGCAGCTCCTCGGATCAGCAACTCAGGGGACTCTGGTATACGAGCGGGCTTGTTTCTTGGCTGAACTACCGATGCTGAGTTTTTTAACAGCTGAGCAGATTAACAGCAGCGAGGTACTTCTTGCTTAGCAAATTCGGAGGAGCTCTTACCAGCTCGAAAGCGGAAATGGAATGAAACTGAAACCGGCGAAGGAAGCATGTTTTATAACCTTAGAATAGCAGATGATGCTCCTCCCTTTTGTGCTATTCGCTTTCTGATCGACTAATCTGGAAAATGGGTATGCGCCAATAATTTGTTGGGCTTAGAATTACTTGAAAATTTTGGAAGGGTTGACATTAACTAAATATTTAATACGAGCTATTGATAATCGATAGTTTTCCTAATTATGAAGGTAAATTTCTGATCCATTTTTTTCCAAAATTATATGAATATTTCATCACGAGTCGAAATTTTGAAGCGCGGATCAACAGCTCCTCGGCCGATGAAATTTGCGGAGGCGATGACGATGCCTGGGTGAACGCAAACAAGCAGTGAATCACAAAGCGAGAATGACTCGCCCGACCGTGTTCACAGTTGGACCGCAAATTCACCTGTGGACTGCTCTTCTTCTTCTTCTTGGCGGCGGCAGCAGTGATGGCTTTGGCTTCGGACGGCATCTTCTCTCGCTCGCTCGACAGCTTGATTTGAGCGAAGCAAGACAAACGGGGGCGTCCTTCGCTATCGATGTCTATGCCTGAGAAGCACGCCAGGTCAAAGCAAGCCGATCTGTTGCCTGCTGAGATGCGAGCCAATCGGAGAGTAAAAAGCAAATGACGTCAAATTTTCTCTAGCACCCTTATTTATAAGATTTGCTTGAAATCAACGTTCTCTTTTAAAACAGTTATTAAACTATTTGGACAGGTGTATGGGATTCAGTAACCCGGTCAACCAGTCAGTGATTTTCGATAGCGATCGATATAGATTCGTTTTGAACCGTTAGCGATCGCCATCGTTGGTCAAAGATCTATAAAGAATTATGAAGACTGGTTGGTGGGGAAGTGAACGACATGAACCTTTGGTGTCTTGTCTTTCGATTGAGATGCTAATCAAGGAATTTTGTTAAACCAACAAAAAGTTATAAACGTTTAAAATATTTCATGCCAACGTAACACATTTTGCACCTTATTAGACTATTGTGCAGAAATTTTTTGCACAGTGAACATTTGCACACCTCACATGACCGTTTGACAACGTGCTTGGATACTAACTTTTCTATCTTTGTTTTGATTTTTCGCAAACGGTTAGCATAACATAATTGACTTATACACCAATTAACTAAATTTACCCGGTCCAGGAATACAATCCGAAAATTGCCAGAAACGCCACCGGAAGAATGCTCCAGTGTCCAGTACATAAATTATACATAACGATGAAGGTTTTCGTTCGGCCCTCAACGTGGGGTACCTGGGTGAACCAATAGACTAAGGTTCATTTTTGACACCCACAAACCTCCACTTTTTGTAATAATTGTAACATTTGGGAACAGTTGCCCACCCCCTTTAGCGTTGAGAAATTTGTGAATAAGCCCAAAGATCTTCCGTTAGGAGGAATACTGAATCGCTAATCGATTACGCCCTGAATCTGCGGGAAAAGGATCTGATTCAGAAGAAGATTTTGATGATGATCATTCTGGATTTAGCAAACAATAGCTTCTCAAAGAAAAAACTTCCCAATGAGCTTTACGGCTGCTCGCTATTGGTTGCCGTTCACGATTTCAAGGATCATTCGTGGGGAAAATAAGTATTTTAGTGGGGTGAAGCTGGCAATGGACCGATGCACGAGTTCATTAATTTGACGTTTTAGCGGTGCCAGATTCACTCGTTGTCATGGTCACATAAATAACACGGCACCGCTCAAACGTCAATGAGTGAATTCATGCATTGGTCCATACGGTGGATAATTTTCACTCCAATGCTGGTCGCTTGCAAATAAACACAACAATGGACCAATGCACAAGTTCACTAATTTGACGTTTGAGCGGTGCCGAATTCATTAGTTGCCATGGTCACGTAAATAACACGGCACCGCTCAAACGTCAGATAGTGAACTCGTGCATTGGTCCATAAAAAAGTTCTGATGCAATCTGTTTGACTGCTTTGAATTAAATATTTTGAAACGTCATAATCAGCTTTCAAAGCATACGCCTACTGATGTTAGTGGGTGTGCAAATTGTATCTCACTCTTGAACAGTTTCATTAGAATCTAAAAATTCGTGCAACAGTCAATACTGACTTGTCGTTAAAATCAAATCAAAACAAACTGATGTGCATGCGGGAAAGTGTCAAATGAGAATCTCTCACGGAGACGGTATTCAACTCAATTTTAGGTTGTTTCAACGCAATTCCGTAGTTGAGCCCAATAACTCAATTTTGGCTAAATTTCCAAGGTCCCCACTAGGTAGTTTGGCTTTAATTCCATTAGAAAAATATACTCAATTTTGGGTTGATTTAACGCAAAATTGAGTTCTTTCGACCCAAACATAAGAAAAGTTGCATTAACCCAAATTTGGCTTATTGGGCCAAAGTACCCCCATTGGGTAAATGCAGCTCTCTCTATTTTTGACAACATTCGAGTGGGAGAAAGAGAAAACCGAGAGATTTTGGGTTGAAACTATAATCGATATACTTAATTTTGGGTAAAGTAAACTCAAAAAATAGGTAAAAATATTTCTCCGTGCTTGCTGTAAAATCGTCCGGCGCCGGGAGACACTGCTATGGCAACCAAATTTTTCCTGCACCTATTTTGCGCTTTCTCGTGGTAAGTAGTCGAAATTTAGTGAGAAACTCAACCATTTTAAGCAACCGAAAAGGCTCAGGACGATTTAACTGCTTACGTTGGTAAATTCGGTTGGTTTCCATACAAGAGATAAATTCATCTGCATCATTGTGTTTGCATCTTGTATTCAAACCAACCAAATAATGATTTTGTCACACATTTTTCGATTACTTCCACTGAGATTTGAGCATACCGTAGATGTTTATTCGTACGAAAAATGCATGTCGATTGGGTTTTAATTTGTATTGATTTCTGAAAAAACAGTAGCCAGAGAAGCGAAGCATGAAGCATGGGAAACTGGAAAGCCAGTGAAAATGCTCAACAATTTTACTGACTAAGGGCCGATTTCTTCACCTTCGCTTAAGCCGTAAACCACGATTACCCATACGATTAAACCAGGTTTAAGGCCTAAGCGGTGGTGAAGAAACCACTTATAAGTCAGAGTTTCCATCAATCAAAACATATTTTGGTTTACTGGTTTTTTTCGGTAATCGTAAAAATAACCGAAAAAAACCGTAGTTCCAAAAATTAGTAAAATTTCACTGGGGTGGGTAATCTGAATTGAGCTCTCGCCGAGCGGTGTCACGAATACGTGCGCAAATTTCCTGGTTGAAAATACTGCCGTTTGATTTTGCTGGGAACAGCTGATCTTTGTTTATATTTTCAACCAACATTCTTGAAGTAGTGTTGGTGACATGTAACGTGTATGTACACGAGCGCAGAAACCACTATTGGCTGTGTACCGTCGCATTGAAATCTCCATATATAGAACAAATGTGTATGTATATGTGCGTTTCGTGACGATTTGCGTTCCGGATGCGTTAGTCTGGAGCATTTTCACCAGCTGTCAGTCGTTCCACCTAACGGGTCGGATTCGTTAGATGGAAGGCAGTCGTGTTCCAACTAGCGAATCCCCGCTGTAGTCGGTGAAAAGTTCGAAAGACCCTTCGATGTTGTATCTTAATGAGTCGCCATACGACATTTCGGATGGGATTATCTGCGCATCTTTTCTGCTTTTGAAAAATCGCCAAAAAGAGAAAGGATCGGCCTTGACCTCACTTGAATACGAAAAATATACTTATGGAACGAAGAAGACACACATTCGTTGTACTCCGATTCAAGACTACGGAGAAAACCCATGTTTTCTTCAGTGCGATGGCGTAAGAGCGACGGCGGACTTACGGAAGAACGGTTTCTTTGGTGTCGAGTGTCGAAGATCCGAACTTTTTTCACATGACTGAATAGTTTCGAACCCGCTGAGGATTAGTTTTCTGCGGAGCGGAGTGTGTCTGCAAATGATTCCTCTTTCCTGGCCAACCCTGAGCGTTTAGATCTCCTATGCATCTATGATTATTTTGACGTCATGGCTTGGGCAGCTTTCTTACTCGCGTTCGAGTTGCGTGTGAAAACCGTCTTTGTCATCATCTGTGCTTCCAGAGTGAGGGCTGTGCACGTTTATTATGCTGAAGTTAAAGAACCGGCCTTTAATCATCAACTTGCACATTCTCTCATTGATCGGCCACCACCCGATCACGCGCTTCTGCATACCACCCATCACTATACAAGCTGTTCCAAGTTCGTGTGTGTTACCGCAGCTCTGGCAGATGGTATAGTTCTAAATGTTCGCACCATTGCACTGTGTTTTATTTTCTTGTTTCCATGCGCTTTTTGAATAGCGCCCTAACCGTTGATTTTAGCGATATAGTTTGTTCGGAGAAGTTTCTTGGTATATTAAAGCGCAACTTTTGACGAAAAAAGTTTTGTGATCAATCCACCTAGCAGTGAGATAGAAAAACTATTTTTTCAAAACATTTAGATAGACATATGGTGTCTTCGGCAAAGTTGTAGAATTGGCAATTTGAAACAACTTTGTCGAAGACACGATTTTTCTATCTCTTATACTTTTTGAGATACATGCCGTTGTATGTGAATGACCCCTTAAAATCATATTTTTTATCATAACTTTTTTCCAAGATTTTTAACATTTTTTGTGTTTTTTACCAAGTTGTTTGTCATAGAAAAACCCGTGTTTTTGCTGAACACATCATCACCCTATCTTTTGAAGTAACAAAGTTATTCATGAATTACTCTTTTTTCAAGGGGTAGTTTAGGCCTCTATAACTGGCTTCGGCGCAAAATGGCGCAGACAACTCTTACAAATCATGAAAATACCATATCTCCCCTTTCGGCAGTTGATAAAAACTTTTGTCTATAAGCGTCTTTGCATGGGTTTTTACTATCAAACAAATAAGCCTTATTAAAACGAATTCGACTGATAATTATTTTACTTCAAGAGACAGAGAGGTGCAATGTTCAGCAAAAACACGCGTTTTAAGATGTTTAACAACTTTGTAGAAGACATGAAAAATGTTAAAAATCTTGTAAAAGAGTTACGATATTTTTAACTTAAAGTCAACAAATTTGTATGAAAAAAATCGTTTAAAATCATTATCGTTTATAACTTTTTACTTAAATTTTCAACATATTTCATGTCTTCTACAAAGTTGTTAAACATCTTAAAACGCGTGTTTTTGCTGAACATTGTTCCTCTCTATCTTTTAAGCAATTTGTGTAATTCGTTCAATTCTGGGTGTGATTTGTAAGCCGCTCTATTATGGAGTTATTGCAACTAAGTATCGACAGAACCCGATGGATCGTGGGTCGCTCATCATCCTTCTTAAATGGTTCACAGATAAGGAGACGTTTCAGCTGAAAGGTGTATCCGGTGAGTTTGTTTCAATTGAATCTCACATGGTTTGTGATTGCTTGAGGGCCATTGGTGCTCGAGTGCGGATAATGCTCTAAACTCAGAAGCGACAAACTGCACAATCGATGACCAATTGCTTTTAAACATTCCATGAAACATGTGAGGATTATCCTCATGATTACTCCGCCGTTTTTCATTTCATGGGGGGAAAGTAATGTTATTAAAGTATCTTACCTCTTTGTACCTACAGTTTAATAATATGAAAACTGCGTACATAGGTACAACCAGATTACCACTATCTACGTGTCCAGTACACAAATTATATGATTACTTTCCCCCCATGATATGAAAAACGGCGGAGTAATCATATAATTTGTGTACTGGACACGTAGATAGTGGTAATCTGGTTGTACCTATGTACGCAGTTTTCATATTATTAAACTGTAGGTACAAAGAGGTAAGATACTTTAATAACACTATATATGATATATTACTATATATTGGGTATTGGGAAGGGGTAGCCTAAGGGAGTTAATTGAACTGTTGACTGGATGAAAGTGCGTGAAGTCGCCAGCCTTTTATCATGAGAAAACAGCCTTAGTGTTGTCTTCTAAAGGTCTTCAAAGATATTAACTAGCCCTGCTACAACAAACCATCAGGTAGATCATTCCATCCCGGTATGATTCTGCAGCCATAGGTAATCCTTGCGCTGATGGTGGCTAAATAATCATCATCATCATCAACATTGTTCCTCTCTATCTCTTAAAGTAAAAGAATTATCAGTCGAATTCGTTTTAATAAGGCTTATTTGTTTGATAGTAAAAACCCATGCAAAGACGCTTTAGACAAAAGTTTTTATCAACTGCCGAAAGGGGAGATTCATGATTTGTAAGAGTTGTCTGCGCCATTTTGCGCCGAAGCCAGTTATAGAGGCCTAAACTACCCCTTGAAAAAAGAGTAATTCATGAATAACTTTGTTACTTCAATAGATAGGGTGATGATGTGTTCAGCAAAAACACGGGTTTTTCTATGACAAACAAAATTTGTAGAAAAAAAAAATGTTAAAAATCTTTGAAAAAAGTTATAATACAAAATATGATTTTTAGGGGTCATTCACATACAACGGCATGTATCTCAAAAAGTATAAGAGATAGAAAAATCGTGTCTTCGACAAAGTTGTTTCAAATTGCCAATTCTACAACTTTGCCGAAAACACCATATGTCTATCTAAATGTTTTGAAAAAATAGTTTTTCTATCTCACTGCTAGGTGGATTGATCACAAAACTTTTTTCGTCAAAAGTTGCGCTTTAATATACCAAGAAACTTCTCCGAACAAACTATATCGCTAAAATCAACGTTTTGGGCGCTATTCAAAAAGCGCATGAAAACGAGAAAATAAAACACAGTGCATTGATTCCTTTCAACACACTTCCTTCAACGCTACGATACCGAATCCGCGATCCTTCAGCACATCGGCGAGTATGCGTGTGCTTTCGATGAAGTTGAGAGATTTACAGTTCCAACGTACCGAGCTTCCAATCGCTAGTCCCTTTACGTCGCTGTGTTCTTCGTCGATTGTCCCGGTTCGTAATCTCTCGTTGAAGATTTTTAACAGTTCCACCCAATTTGTTTGCTTCTGGGATGACATGGATATTGCCGACCGATATTTGGATATTTGAAAAGATTGCAAATGTGTACACCAAGGTACCCCATTTTACACGAGAAAACATCAAATCGGGCCATAGTTATCAGAATAAGATTCTATAATTGTATGTACATTAAATCATTCTAATAGTCAACTTATTGTTTCAATAGTGAAACCACCGGATATCCCGCTGCGCAGTATTTATTTTGATTCCCGTTAATCTACACATCGTTCAAATTAAGAATGGTTGCAAGTTTTATGTGTTTTTCTTTTACGGGTTTTCATACATACCTATAGGTGAATATCATGTTGAACAGAAAGTTGAAGCCGAACGTTCCGAAAAATAGAAATGTGGTTCCTAATCGCCATAGTTGGTAATGCTTCAGGATTAACGTAGGGTTGAAGTATAATTGAAACGGAGTTACTATTTCCAAATGCTGAAAAATAATCGAAATGATGTAATTATTCAATCAAAGTTTTGGATCTGATGGCAAACAAAAAACATTTACTTCATTTGCATGATGTATATAAACAAGTACCGTCGTTGGGGGTGACAATGGGTCAAAAAGGGATATGTACGATTTATTTATTGAATAACTATCGCAATTTAACTCCAATCCACTTCAAATTTGGTGTGTATGTACTTTGATGGTTCATTAACAACTGTTCCAAAAATTAAAGAAAAATATTTATTCACAGCGGCATCACAAGTGAATGAAAAATGACCCAATCTCACCCCATAGAGGGGGTGACATTAGGTCACTGTAATTAAAATAACTTGTTTTTGAAAAAAATGATTTCAAAACCATACACAGTTGAAAAATATTGATGAAATACGACGCAAACAAGACGAAAAGATATCTAAGATGTTTCACAAGTATGATAAACCTACTTTAAAGAACGATTATTGAAGAGCTATGAGAATAAATATGTAAACCCAACATTTATCGTTAAGTTTACATAAATTTTCTTGTTTTTTTTTCCATCAAATTGTTTTCAAAGTCTCATCCCCATTGCCATAAAGCCTATTCAGGTTTCCCAAAGGTGTACTGAAACAGTGATTATTTTAAACCTCCGCAAATAGTTAAATTTCAGTGCGACATTCCATGATCAATACGTTTCAGCAGATGTTGACGTCATAATCCCCGGTATTTCAGCGATCCTACTCATTTGTACTTCCGTGAGATGTTTCTATAATACGAAAACACTAATGAAATATTGAATTTGAAATTGAATTGAAGAAAAAATTCATATACTAAAATTTTACGATGTTGCTGCGCACGAAAAACAGTTGCTGGTTTGAGAAGTTGTCAGGATGCGTTGAATTGTTATTCAATGCACGGAATACTCAAGTTGACTTGTTTGATGTTTCAGAGATGCTGTATTTAAAAAGATTAAACAAATCTTAATGAAAAAAGAGAACACCCAACACCGTAAAATGTCAAAAAAGTGGACTTGTGATTTCATTTACTATCGTTCTTACTTGACCCAATCTCACCCCCATTTTAATGTTTTAGACACCGTACCGAAAAAAAATAAAAAAAATTGTGGAAAAATCAAATAGATTCCGGAAAATACATGTGAAGTGTAATGAAAAGACTTTCAACTTTCTACTAATATGACTATAGACGTTAAAGTACATGCGTGATACTTTTCACAGGAGAAATCTAATGTTGTAAATTTTATCTAGTTTCAACATACAAGTTTATCGATATAGTAAACAAAAACTACTATTTCTAAAAATGTATATTGTGATGAAATACGTGTAATTATATGTTCCCCAACATATGAATTACAAATTTTAATAATATCAGCGTTATTGGCTGAAATATTTCATATATCATATATTTCCGTTTTGACCCAATCTCACCCCTTAGACCCATTGTCAACCCCATCGACGGTATGATATATAAAAACTGTATGCTTTAAAAACCCTGTAAAAAGGGGCCAAATTTCTTTTTTCGATTTTTAGTTCAATTCATAACGAAAGTTTCAAATGTTATGGTGGTTGGAATGGTATTCAAGTAAGAGACTTTCACTGCAAAATAGAAATCAATTAAGTTTTGTTGGGGGGCAACATGACGTAGTTGGCTACACGTTCGCTTCATAAGCGGATCGTCATGGGTTTGATTCCCAGCCCCCTCATCAAAAAATTTCGTCAATCCGCTCAAGAACAACACGAGTCCATCCGTCCAACGTCTGAAAGCGGACTGGCATCTTGACCCTCCTCTGAGCAAACGCTCAACTTTACCCAGATTAACACGGCAATCGACAAAAACGGCTATGAACAAATGGACCCCTCTTGGACTGAGAAAAGCATCCCTGCGTGCTCTTCTAGTAGGCTGTTGTAAAACGCTACCCAAAGAAACAATTGGTAGCTTTTAAGATACTTACGTGTTTAATACAAGCTGCATAGCAGCAACCATTGCTGAACATTTTTTTAGTTGAATCATTAACTGTATAAAATTAATTTCCGCTTATAAAAAAAGCTATTATTCCACTTGAACTTTGTGTTTTGAGTAAGAGCTGAATAAACCTCCGAAAGTGCAAATATAGTAGCTTTTGTTCTACAACACATACGAAGTTTAACAATTGACTGATTAAAAGCTTCTATAAGTTGTAGCCATCACATTAGTAGAATATTGAACATTTGATTAACAACAAATCGTACAAAAGTTTCAGTGTCTAATACTTAAAATGTTGACCAGCATGATTAGTAAAACTTATAAACAATGTGAATAACAGTATATGAGTATGCTTTTATTCAAGCAAAACATATTATGTCTTTTTATGTTATTTTCAAATGTTTCAAATCAAACCTAAGACATGTAGGCGACTATGGATCAACGAGGGTAAAGTTCGAATCACATTGGATCAAAAAGATCATAATTTAAATTTTCTAAATGTAGTGATCAGCCATCAACGATGCAGCTGAGAGCAACGTCGGGTACGTAGGACGGAGTCGACGGAACGATTGGTTCGACGAGGAGTGCCAGGAGGTTTTGAAGGAGAAGAATGCAGCGCGGGCGGTCATGCTGCAGCAAGGGACCCGGCAGAACGTGGAACGCTATAAACGGAAACGGCAACAGCAGACCCGCCTCTTTCGGGAGAAAAAACGCCGCCTGGAGGAGACGGAGTGCGAGGAGATGGAACAGCTGTGCCGGTCTCAGGAAACGCGTAGGTTCTATCATAAGCTCAACGCATCCCGCAACGGCTTCGTGCCGCGAGCCGAGATGTGCAGGGATAAGGATGGGAGCATTCTGACGGACGAGCGTGAGGTGATCGAAAGGTGGAAGCAGCACTTCGACGAGCACCTGAATGGTGCTGAGAGCACAGGCAATGAAGGACGGGACAACGGAGGAAATGCCTTCGTCAGTACTGCGGAAGATGGAAACCAACCAGCCCCCACTTTGAGGGAGGTTAAGGATGCCATTCACCAGCTCAAGAACAATAAAGCTGCTGGTAAGGATGGTATCGGAGCTGAACTCATAAAGATGGGTCCGGAAAGGCTGGCCATTTGTCTGCACCGGCTGATAGGCACAATCTGGGAAACAGAACAGCTACCGGAGGAGTGGAAGGAAGGGGTAATCTGCCCTATCTACAAGAAAGGCGACAAGTTAGATTGTGAGAACTTTCGAGCGATCACCATTCTAAATGCGGCCTACAAAGTATTATCCCAGATCATCTTCCGTCGTCTGTCACCTGTAGTAAACGAGTTCGTGGGAAGTTATCAAGCCGGCTTCGTTGACGGCCGATCGACAACGGACCAGATCTTTACTGTACGGCAAATCCTCCAAAAATGTCGTGAATACCAGGTCCCAACGCATCACCTTTTCATCGATTTCAAGGCGGCATACGACAGTATCGACCGCGTAGAGCTATGGAAAATCATGGACGAGAACAGCTTTCCCGGGAAGCTCACGAGACTGATAAGAGCGACGATGGAAGGTGTGCAAAATTGTGTGAAGGTTTCAGGCGAACACTCCAGTTCGTTTGGATCCCACCGGGGACTACGACAAGGTGATGGACTTTCGTGCCTGTTGTTCAATATTGCGCTAGAAGGTGTTATGCGGAGAGCCGGGCTTAACAGCCGGGGTACGATTTTTACGAGATCCAGTCAATTTGTTTGCTTCGCGGATGATATGGACATCGTCGGCCGAACATTTGAAAAGGTGGCAGACCTGTACACCCGCCTGAAACGCGAGGCAGCAAAAGTTGGACTGGTGGTGAATGCGGCCAAGACAAAGTACATGCTAGCTGGTGGGGCCGAGCGCGACAGGGCTCGCCTAGGTAGCAGTGTTACGATAGACGGGGATACGTTCGAGGTGGTCGACGAGTTCGTCTACCTTGGATCCTTGCTGACGGCTGACAATAACGTTAGCCGTGAAATACGGAGGCGCATCATCAGTGGAAGTCGGGCCTACTATGGCCTCCAGAAGAAACTGCGGTCAAAAAAGATTCACGCCCGCACCAAATGTACCATGTACAAAACGCTCATAAGGCCGGTAGTCCTCTACGGGCATGAAACGTGGACGATGCTCGAGGAGGACTTGCAAGCACTTGGAGTCTTCGAACGTCGGGTGCTTAGGACGATCTTTGGCGGTGTGCAGGAGAACGGTGTGTGGCGGCGAAGGATGAACCACGAGCTCGCCCAACTCTACGGCGAACCCAGTATCCAGAAGGTGGCCAAAGCTGGAAGGATACGATGGGCAGGGCATGTTGCAAGAATGCCGGACAGCAACCCTGCAAAGATGGTATTCGCTTCAGATCCGGTTGGTACAAGAAGGCGTGGAGCGCAGAAAGCTAGGTGGGCGGATCAAGTGCGTATCGATTTGGCGAGCGTGGGGCAGAACCGAGGATGGAGAGATGCGGCCACGAACCGAGTATTGTGGCGTGAAATTGTTGATTCAGTGTTATCTGTGTAGATGTTAACTAAATAAATGAAAAATGTAGTGATCATCATCTGCGACGTTATTGATATCAGAAATAGTTACTAATCATAGCATTTTTAATGATAATTGAAGAATAAATAATAATTTAACAATAATTACATGAAAGTAGTTACCCAACTAACAGTCCAGAGTCACAAATAAACATACATATTTAATTATTGTTGAATAATGGTGACAGCTGAAAAAATGCCCTTCACAATAGGCCTATTCAAATGACGTCTCAAATCAGCTGATCGGGAAGCACTTTGACATTTCTTCTATGAAAATGACAGGCCCGTGTTAGCACCGGTCCTCCACCGATGTAAACAAATGCATAGACGGATCTGCCACATGAAAAGGCCTATAGGCTAATATTTTCAAAGCTGAACGATCACTTCGACATCTGGTGGCTAGTAGGAGAACCGTCATAAAAGAGGTTGGGTTGAGAACGCACCGTGTGCACCATAGGAAGGAGCACACATATTATGTATCCGGTAGAAATCAAGACCAACATTTATTTATAATCATTGTTTTCTCGGGCCCCGTGCGTCGCAGCTAATATGTAAATAGTGCGCTGTGTTCATAAAAATCGTAAGAATGCAGCGCCACACTAAAAAACTGATTTCAAAATGCAGCGAGTTGAGGCGCGTCGCGAGTCTCACTGGCGCGATCCGGTTTGGTGGCGGTGCGACAATATTACACTTTTTCTCGAAATAGTTATGTTGTAGACGATCAGAGAGCATTGAAAAACATGATAAACTTTTTTTCCTTCCAAAATGTACAGATCCGGTCAGTGCTCGTGTACGATTTGTGGGATAAAATTGGTGTTTGGCTACATAGGTTATAAACTTCCGGATTCATTGTTTGTGGCTAAATTTGTTGTGAAATCATGCGTATCGCAAGAATGAAGGGTCAAAATGATTATGCCAATGGAAAATAGTTAAATAATTAATTGATTATGAGCTAATTTTTGGGTCAAAAATTTGAATTTTGGACGTAAACAAACATTTTCAATGACATTTCTCTCCTTCTTACCTAGCGACCTCTATGCTGGTGGCGCATTAAATTTGCCTATAGATTGACTGATCAACAAAAGTCAAAAAAGTTGAAATTCAGCGTGACATAATTTGTGTACCATCCCTTGATAGTTTTCAACGTTCTTAGTAATCGGTAAAATAGATCAATTAATGGTCGCAGTGGTTCACATTCCAACAAAAAAAAAAATCGGTATAATGAATGACAATGGATCATTGAAGGTAGTTTTTGTCAGTGCTCACCGCATCAAAACAAAGGCACCACTATATATGGGATTTAACAGTGTGGCAGCATTGCTGTTCTGTCAAACACACAAGGCTACGGTGGCGCTATACACTACCCGCCATAAGTATGGAATCGCATCATCTAGTATTGCAACACCTTATTTGAATATTGCAGCACCCCGAAAAGTTTATCATCACCCGTAAACTATTTCACTAATGACGCAATATCTTGGAAACCTTACTTTCTAGAAAGCTGCGGTCTTCAGCAAAGTTGTTCAGAAGCCTTACGGCGTTCATCAGCTGAAAATTTTAATGCGCCATTTTGCCGCTACGTGGCGCTAGTGTGCATGTAATTTGGTCACATTCTAGCAGGCTCTAACTCATGAACCTGACCTCCTAGAACGTTCGTGTTTTCAGCAAAGTTGTTCAGAAGGTTAAAAGCAATGTCAGGCAGCACTGATTGGTTAGCAATTTTGACACTACGTGGCGCTAGTGTGCATGTAATTTGATCATATTCTAGCAGGCTCTAGCTCATGAACCTGACAACCTAGAACGTTCGTGTCTTCAGCAAAGTTGTTGAGAATCTTGAAAGCAATGTGAGGCAGCACTGATTGGTAAGCAATTTTGCCGCTACGTGGCGCTAGTGTGTGTGTAGTTTGAACATATTCTAGCAAGCTCTAACCCATGAGCCTGACCTCCTAGAACGTTCATGTTTTCAGCAAAGTTGTTCAGAAGATTAAAAGCAATGTTAGGCAGCACTGATTGGTTAGCAATTTTGCCACTGCGTGGCGCTACCCGAGCAAAGCTTGAGATCATATTGAAAACTAATTTTGTTGTTGTGATGTCGCGTATTTTGATAACTCAGTTTGTTGTCATTTTGGTCGTTTTAACGGTTAAAATATCAAAACTGAGAGCAGAAAAATGTTCCCATGATATCCAATTGAAAACTCTTTTTGCTGTCAGTGAAAGCAAATTGAAAACAGTTTCTGCTATCATTGAGAGCAAATTGAGAACTCATTGAGATATACATATTTTTGATTGATATTGAAATGTGGCTGTGACTAGATAAATGCTTTATTTTTATATTCTCATAGTATTTAAACATGTAGCACGAATACATTTATAATTAAATAAAACAGATATAAACAAAAATTTAAAATGATAGCAAAACGAAAACAAAATATGATATCGAATATTTCATTGATAAATTGATATCAAATTATGATATCAACTTGATGCTGAAAACAATATATGTTTTCAACTTGCTTTCATTTTGATGTTGGACTTTGCTCGGGTAGTGCGCATGTACTTTGATCATATTCTAGCAGGCTCTAGCTCATGAACCTGACCACTTAGAATATTCGTGTCTTCAGCAAAGTTGTTCAGAAGCTTAAACGCAATGTGAGGCAGCACTGATTAGTTTGAAATTTTGCCGCTACGTGGCGCTAGTGTGCATGTAATTTGGTCACATTCTAGCAGGCTCTAGCTCATGAACCTGACCATTTAGAACGTTCGTGTCTTCAGCAAAGTTGTTCAGAAGCTTTAAAGCAATGTGAGGCAGTACTGTTTGGTTAACAATTTTGCCGCTACGTGGCGCTAGTGTGCATGTATGACTCAACTGTAAGGCAATTTTTCGCGTAGAAACGTTTGCCTTATGGAGTGTAGTAACCTATGAACGTTTTTTAGAATTTGTTGTTTTCCATAAACATTTGTTCTGAGAAGATTTCTTCAAACATGGACGTTTTTTAGAAACATTGCTTGTTATTTTTAGAACCGTGATCTTTCGGTCTGTCTAATCGAGCTTTACTATTATGCTCTCCGCATAGCTTGTGACGCTGGATTGCACGAACTACGGTATATTGATTAACACAAACTGTATTTGCAATGTTACGCGTGGAGAATCCTTTCAAGTGTAAAGCAACGATGGTACAACGGTTTTTAAATGGAATTTCAGCCCTTCGACACTACATTTAATTCAATTCAACACCAAATGAAATCACACAAAGCTTCGTGTGATTTACCCGGCATTAGAGGTGAAACTAATTTGACACAACCTCGTACGTACTGTCGTCTTGATTGATGCGGGCTGCATGAACTTCTCTGTTTTCACTCACACTATCAGGATCCCGATTGTTTAGTGAGTGTGTGTTTGTGTTCTATATGAATCATTACATTATGCCATACAGTTCGAAGATCAAATCCAGTGCTGGGAATGGTAATACAGTACTGACCCGATATTGTCAGCCCCCGATTTTGTCTGCCCCCGATTTTGTCTAGCCCCGATTTTGTCAGCTTTTTGACCCGATTTTGTCAGCCTATTTTAAATTTGTCAAAAAATTGTTATCGTTTTGTTTTACCACGTTTACATTAAAATTGATGTTGATGTTTGATGTCATGCACGCATGGGCGTAGCCAGAGGGGGCAATGGCAATGCCTTTTATTAAGTGTTAAAAATCGATATAACCAATATAAAGGAGGGGGGAGCCCCTGATAAAACTGAACTAGCTACGCCCATGTCCATCGCCCTCTTAAAAATCCATGTAACCGTGTAACACGTCAAAACTTGAAAAACAGGAACAAAATAAAATGACCCGATTTTGTCAGGTTTCTCATTTTGTCAGCCTAAAATTCATCGAGGGGCTGACAAAATCGGGTCCTTACTGTAGTAGCAGGCTTGAATTTCGAGAAAATCACGTGGCTCTTTCCAGTACAGTAGTTCAAAAACATGAATCTCATCAAGTACCGTTTTGTCTCAAATTCCGAACAGACTCATATTCCGAACACTCGGTTTTTGTATGGCGATTTGGTTGAAATGTTTCGCTGAAATATGTCACCAAATAACAAGGAAATGGCAGTCAAATGCAATTCAATTTTAACGTCTCCAATATAATTTATTCCGCGAGAATAGTGATGATTCTCTGGTTTGAGACCACTAGAACAAGCTCAGATAAAATTATTTGCGAAATTATTCATTTGAATACGATTTATTCGTGCTGTTCGGAATTTGAATCAAGGTGTTCGGAATATGAGACAGAATAAACACAGTGTTCGGTATTTGAATCAAAATGTTGTAACTTACTTTTACGTGAAAACAATACTAAAACTTACTAAATCAACATTATTATCGGTGCACCCAACAGCTAACAGTTGGACTTTGCGAAGAAATTGAAATTAACACTAATATCAGCCAATTTATGTCAATCAGATGCATTTGAAGTCACTGTTGGCCTTAAGTGTTCGGAATATGAGTCAGAACGGTACCCTATTTTGGGTGCATGAATTTTCTAAATCATAAATGTCATTGAAAGCTCCAAATGCGGGAAATGCAGCGGGAAGTAGAACATTTATCTACAGTAATTTTGGGTTGCCCTTAGCAACGGGTATTTTGCTATTTTCGAGGCTTTTTGCCTACAACAGCGATGGGCGTAAGTTTCACTGGCTTCGCTGACTGTGATTTGCTTTGCTTGGCTACTGTAGAGTGGATTTCAAGATTTTTCCCAACTCTGATAAAATCCATGGATGTAGACAGCAAGGGTTTTTGCTACTGAGTCAAATCAAAAGATTAACATGTTCAGCTGCCCTTTGTTAATGCAGTAGCAAAATTCATCCTTAAAAATTGCAACATTTCAAATGTTGTGAGACATGAATATTTTGGGTGGTGAGGATCACGGGAAAAGTATATTTAGATATTCTGAATACAGACTGGTAACATGGTAACGTCTGTGCCTACAATGCAAAGCCATGCTGAAAAATCTAAGATCTTAAAAAAGTCAATAAATATGGAAGTCCCCATAAAACACTAAGGTTAGAAGCAGGCTCATCATAGTGAGGACGTTAATACCAAAAAGAAGAATAATACACTCTAGGTGTGGCAAAGAATGAATCAAATGTTGCACGTTCTAAATTCCATACGTTTAGCTATAACTTTGTTAAAAATACTTCCCAGATCATCAAGGTAATCGAAATTGCCTAATTTAGTATGCTTAAGATTACCACATGCAAAAGCGTGGTGCTTCTAATTCCTCTCACGTTTTTCTACCACTTAGCTGAGGACTTTCTTTGTGATCTTGATCATGCAATATTGTTTACTCAAAAAAAAAAAAAAATAGAATTGCACCAAACAGTGCTGCGTTCAGTTGCTCTTAGTCTCTAAAACAACTAAATAATAAATACAGAAATATTTCTAACCAATCAGTGCTGCCTCACATTGCTTTTAACCTTCTGAACAACTTTGCTGAAGACACGAACGTTCTAAGTGGTCAGGTTCATGAGCTAGAGCCTGCTAAAATATGTTCAAATTACATGCACACTAGCGCCACGTAGCGGCAAAATGGCACATTAAAAATTTCAGCTGATGAACGCCGTAAGGCTTCTGAACAACTTTGCTGAAGACCGCAGCTTTCTAGAAAGTAAGGTTTCCAAGATATTGCGTCATTAGTGTAATAGTTCACGGGTGATGCTAAACTTTTTGGGGGGTGCTGCAATATTCAAATAAGGTGTTGCAATACTAGATGATGCGATTCCATACTTATGACGGGTAGTGTATATGCTTTCCATAGCGGCAGTTTTGGTTATTTTAATGATCCATTTGTACAGCAGACGAGAATCACTTTCAACCACGTATTTATTTCGGTGAACATATTGAAAGAAATCTCGTTCCATATTTTACGTTCTCTAGGCTATAAACTTCCAAAGTGTAT
The DNA here is from genome assembly GCF_002204515.2 of Aedes aegypti. Classification (NCBI taxonomy): domain Eukaryota; kingdom Metazoa; phylum Arthropoda; class Insecta; order Diptera; family Culicidae; genus Aedes; species Aedes aegypti. Next base: position 148,437,977 of record NC_035107.1, on the reverse strand, counting down.
TGAAATTCTATTTGAGGATCCTTTGAACATTCTAAATATAAGTTTAATGCGTCTAGGCTTACCAGAAGAATATTTCAGAAAGGAAGACATAATGCTATACTGGCTTTGAAAAAGGAGGACGTTTCAAAAATTTGTCACACCAGAACAAAAATTTATATTGTTGCTCATTGAAGATAAATTCCATAGGAATTATCTAAAACGGATTTTTTTCTCTTTCAGTTCATTGTTGAATAAATAAGTAAATGAATGGACCTGAATGTCTCATTTTTTCATATATTTTTTTCCTAAGATACAAGAGAGGGGCCCAGATAGCCGTAGCGGTAAAACGCGCAGCTATTCAGCTAGACCAAGCTGAGGGTCGTGGGTTCGAATCCCACCGGTCGAGGATCTTTTCGGGTTGGAAATTTTCTCGACTTCCCAGGGCATAAAGTATCATCGTACCTGCCACACGATATACGCATGCAAAAATGGTCATTGGCATAGTAAGCTCTCAGTTAATAACTGTGGAAGTGCTCACAAGAACACTAAGCTGAGAAGCAGGCTCTGTCCCAGTGGGGACGTAACGCCAGAAAGAAGAAGAAGAAGAACAAGAGAGGGTTCATTCACATATTTCATAACGCTGAAAATGACCATTTTTGACACCCACCCACCCCCTCGTAACGCATTTTGTATGAATATTTTTCGAATTTTGTATGAGCTGTAACATTTTAAGGACACCCACCCACCCCCTTCAGCGTTATGAAATTTGTGAATAGACCCAGAGGGCGTTAGCTTGCTGGATAACTTTACCCCAACATAAGATAATTAAAATACATTCACTGCAAGTGAAAAACAAATTTATTGAAACTCCAAAAGCATCTCAACCCTAGATAGCAAAAAAGGAACGTTGTTTACTGAACATGTGCAGCAAGATAACAAATTAGAGTTTAAGAAGGATTTTAAAGACTTATGAAATGTTATCTTCAAAGGAAACCAAAAATACTTTTCAAACTCGACTCTGGGTTGGGTGACAGAAAATCGAAAGACAAAACGTCGAAAGGACAAAAACGTTGAATGAAAAAAATGGAAGAAAACGAGAAGAATGATTTTCTTCCGGAAGAATAAATAATTCACTATGTGTCAAACATTGTGCAATCGACCACAATGTGAATAAACTTATCTGAAAAACATTTCGGTGTTGAAAAATGAATGCTTTCGACGTTTTGTCCTTTCGTCGTTTTGTATTTTTCGACGTTTTGTCTTTCGATATTTTGGCCCTAAACCATCCCTTTGGGTTCCGCCTTTCTGTAAAAAAAAACTGTAATACAAAAAACCGTAGAAAATTTATTTAAATGTTATTATACTTTGTAAAAAAAAAACATTATTCAAAGAATTTGGTAGTGATTTACATTGATTGATTGTAGATTGATGCTAATGCAATAGCTCTAGACCTATCTCTCCTGAATCTAAGTCTTGGCTATGAAGTTTTTCTTAAATTGACTCAACCTTTGATCAAAATTAAATTTCTTCCAATTAGCTCGAGAATAGGTAATCAGAAAATAAATGGGTATGAAATTGAATATACGATTAATTTGAAAAGGAGGACATTTTCAGACCAAAGGAGGACGGGAGGATACATGGTCAAAAAGGAGGACATGTCTTCCCAAAGGATACCATCTGGTAAGCCTAAATGCGTCTCAGTGGCTTCATTTGAAGGTGCGCAACTGCATCATCATTTTCTAACGTCCATTTCATGCGTTTGAATGCCTTCCTTTTCATTTTGAGCAGTCGTATTAAAGGTTGACTTAATCATTCAGGATAATGCGTGACTCTTTTCGTTGTTTACACTACAGCATTGTGCAGTAATACGGACTATAATACGATCATCCAAAACAACTTAATTCGCATTGATCGCTTCTATAACTTTATTTTGTTGCTAGAACTTATGATTTCAGTGGCTCATTAGGCTAAACATTTAAATATTGCGCAGTTCCCACCTTATTGGACCCCGCACTTCAGAAGAGGCGGGCAAGAAAAGGCAGTGAATCGGTTTCGCGCCAACGAAAATTGTTTACGTTTTAGCAAAAGCAGGTGCTCTCAGCAGGGTTGCTAGTTTGTTTGTTTTGTTTCACGAAAACTTGCTTGTAAAACATTTGTAAAAGTATGTCAGCCACTTGAAAAAGGCTCGTTCGATTATAATTCATTGTGGCAATGATGCAGTCAAGTGCAAATCTGCATTTGGATAGAAAAACCAGTGTAATTTATTGCGTAAATGTACATTTGAAGAACTTTTGGATATGGATCCATTTGCATGGAAACATATTTGGAACCACTGCTTGGTGACTTTCAAAGTGCAATACACAACTTTCCCAATAATCCATTTATCAAAGCAAAGCACAATACTTCTGCTTGCCGATCAGGAAACTCAAACTCTTTTCTCTCACGATTCCAGTCATTAAAATTGATCTGGCTTATAACTTCTCCCATCGCTCAAACAAAATTTCTATTTTCACCCATAGATACATTTTGTCTCATTGTTTTGGATTTCTGCCCATTTCCGTCAGAATCCATTTTTCGGCTCTCTGCCTTTGTCCATCAGAAATCGTCGCCCATGTCTGTCGGAGATTACTGTTCAAATCTTTTCATAAGATCTCTGTCTCTCTCAGATATCTATTCATTTTTATTCTATAAATTTAAATTTCATCACCTTAATTCTACCAACTACGCCATTGCAGTAAATTAAGAAGCGTCTATGCGATCCAAGATTAGACCAATAACTGACAGAATGTTTGTTTTTCGGTTCCTGTTCCGGTCTAATCTTGGATCGCATAGACGCTTCTTAATTTACTACAATTTATATTGAGAATAGTTGAATCCTTTTGCATATATATATATATATATATATATATATATATATATATATATATATATATATAAATGAAAATGGAATGGTGTTTGTATGTCACGAAATGGCTAACGCACGGGTCAACAGATTTGAATGATTCTTTCTCCGTTTTGTTTGTCAAGGGTTTCGACGTTTTTGTGTGTATAAAAATACCAAGGTATTCACTGGGAAGGTCGAAAAATGAGCGTGAACGAAATTGTCATTTTGTTTGGGACAATCCATACCCAAGAAACATTTGCCTATTTTATAATCATTTATAAAGCAATTTTTCACAACTACATACTGAAATGTTGCTTTATTAAATTACTTTGCAGCTGCTACGCACACATTGTTCAAGCAAATCTGGCGAAATTATTAGGCTACTTATCATTTAGTGATTGTAATCATATATTGTAATGATTTTTATGCAGGTTTCACTTAGCCTAATAAGGACTGTTGATTTAACAACGCTAATTTAACAAACGACATTATTGCAGTTTAATTCAGCATCATGCTTAACAACATTTTAATCATTTCCATGTGAAGCCTTTGTTCAGGCGTTGCTCACACAAATTTGGAGAAGTTATAAAGCGTGTCGTTGTATATTGGCTTAATTCTACAACTTCAAAGTCACTTTATAAGCATTTATCTCAGCTTTTATTCAACTGCCACAAATTGAAAACAAATAAATGATCAAAAATCGCTCAACACCGTACTTCAAATGCAGTGTATATTTTTACCATGAATTAATAACCACTTCTAATAATAACCTGGGTACTGGATTCAAACTCGAGACCTTCCCATCGTCAGCGGTATACCTTGCCATCCCTGAATTCATTCATTCTTGTAGCTCATGATTGAGCTTCTATTCAACAATGTCTAATCAACACGTGCTATGCTGATCAACAACTGAACAAGCGCATTACTTCTGGTGATGTTCAGTACTGCTGCAAGCTGAATTCAGTCGGCTACTTTTGGCGCACAGTGAGAAAATGTATGTCAATACTGGTCAAAAATAAAGTTTATTCACAAAGTAAAACAGTCTGAAATGATTAATCGAATTTCAACTATAAGTTTTAACTTGTTAAAACTTTAATTTAATTAATAAACTATACTAAAAACCATTTATTCCATATATTATATTTTTGTTAGGTTAATATTTTAAACATTTGTCGTATTTTTTCTATCTATTAAGCATTATAGAAATATAAAATAGATTCCAATCATTTGTTTTTCAAAATAATCCTATATCAGAAGACTGATTCAAAATATTTTCTAAACATAATTGAATGATTGTATTGAGAAAGTATCAGTTATGATTGTATCCAATATATTTTTATATATTAGTAAGTAAGCGGCTAAAAGCCACTCAAATAGAGATAAATAATAATAATATTAGTAAGTTGAACATTGCAGGAATACAACGCAATTTTTAGATATTTTGTCCATTTTTCGAAAGTTTGGCTATGGTGTGACCTCCTTCGTAAGGCTTATTTGTTGCTGTACAATGTGTTTATTAATCGTTATTTTGGCCCACTTTGGATTAACTACTCGGATCATATATACTGGTTCGCGACTAAAAATGGGTGAACCAACGTGGGACGTTCGATTTTTGACCAACTTCACCGCGTCGCGAGTCGCTATAATGCGCATCTATGCTCTCCACCGTGTGCATTATGCGCACTATTGAGAATCGACTCGCGGCACGGCGAAGTTGGTCAAAAATCGAACTTCACACGTTGGTTCACCCATTTTTAGTCGCGAAGCAGTATATCTATGTTGAATTAGGATTTTATAAAATACCTAATCAGCTTTTAATCATGTTCATGTTAAGGTGAAGATAAATCGAAGCCAAACCTCAAATTTTCAAGAGCACAAATCTGAAGAACCAAACATGCGTTAAAGCTGAAAACCTAATCGATTGGTCACTAGCTGCTCGTGACAAATCGATTAAGATTTTAGGTCAAACGGGTGTTCAGTTCTTCAGATTTGTGCTTTTGAAAATTTTGAGTTTGGCTTCGATTCATTTTCACCTTAAGCATGGAAACAGCTGAAGTGCGAAGCAACCAAAACGATAGTTCGTCTCCTATACATCTGTTTACACAAATATATTTGTTTGGTGGAATATTGACTCTTTAATAGAAGGAAAAATGACTTGTTCAACTTATTCGTAAAACAATCTTGACAAGTCGACAGAGAAAAGTTTAATAAAGTTTAATAAGCGTTGATTCAACTATTATTCATTCCAATGAAAAATATTGAACATTGACTCAAATTTGGATCTAAATAGCAGATCTTCTCACAAGGAAAGGTCACGATGGTGTTACACGGGGTTTTCAACCGGACTATTTTTGTTAGATTCTACATGTCGAAATATGAAAAACCACAAAGCCTTTCGGGTGATGGGCCAGTGATGTAGCCAGGAGGGGCTCTGAAAGGGGCAATTTTGTATATATATTACTAATTGGAAATTTGACAAAAATATTTTTTTAGTATCTATTGTGATGGTAGAGAACAGAATTGACATTAATGTATGTTAAAAATGTATTTTCATGCCATTGGCGTAACTAACATGGAATATTAATACCAAAACAAATTTGGTTTCATTAGAATAGTATACCAATACTAAACCCATCCCGATTGTGCCTGTGGCATGGAAAATACATTTTAAACATACATTAATGTAAATTCTGTTCTCTACCATCACAATATATATTAAAAAAAATTTTGTCAAATTTCCAATGAGCTTAATAATATAATATACGTACAAAATTGCCCCTTTCAGAGCCCCTCCTGGCTACACCACTGGCCCATCACCCGAAAGGCTTTGGGGTTTTTCATATTTCGACATGTAGAATCTAACAAAAATAGTCCGGTTGAAACCCCCGTGTAACACCATCGTGACCTTCCCTTGTAAGCAACCAATATTAGCTGGTGTGGAGACCGTCGAAAATCTGAGAGTGACCCTTATTTGTACAGGGAAGACCATGTTTTGTTGTTCTTGTTAGAAGATTTGGAAGAGGTCTGTTTGACCCTCATGCAATTTTGACAGTTTACATCGGCCTTGTAAAATTTAGTCCTAAAATGTTTAATGAATTTTTGTTTTTATTTGATAATACCGCAGACAGACGTTCAAGTTAGACTCAGCCACTTGTGTAAAAACATGGCCGCCACAAATCGCCAAGTGGCAATCAGCTAACAGATGGCGTTAGTGGCGTATGCGTCCCGCCACCACCCCGATCACATTTCGTTGACAGCACGACACACAACCGCTCCCACAGCCGGCGTGCTCAACGCTAAAAACTATGTACCTTTGTTTTGGGCTGGGTGGGTGATGTTCCCTTTTGGATCCAATTTCTCATGTAAAAATCAATAAAATCCATTGTAATTTTTACCACAAGTTGGCATTCCATTTACTCACAGATTCATGCTAGTATAACACCCTTGAATGATCGTTACTCATGTAAAATAAATGGGCGTGAAAGTATCACAATTGTGTGAATCATTTTTGAAGTGATTGTTTTGATAGTTTTGTTCAGTGGGTGGTGGACTGGGTGGTAAGCGAGAAGATGAAGCCACGTGCTTTTACAAACTGTCACTGTACTGCAGCAATTTGCTCCCTAGGTGACACCACGGTAGAATTTACACAGGAATTTTGAATAAATTTGTTCCTGCTTAAACGTCTGTCTGCGATAATACCAAAGAGCATGTTCTTGCAAATACTTTAGCATTTTTTCTAGCCCAAATAACGGCTCTAACATTTTTAAACTTCAATTTTAAAAATGGTTCCAAATATAAATCTTGACACTTGTGATCATGTTTAACATTCACTTTTTCTACAAAAATGCCACAGGGCTTATAGTTTCAACACTGGGGTTGTTCCTATCTGACATTTCAATAGAAATAATAAACCATAGAAGAAGAATGTCGCTGGCGTCGCTGTCGGAACATCTTTTGCTGGCGGAGAAAGGCGGGGCTATAAATGTCAACGCGAAAATGTATGCAGTTTGACACTCATGTACCCAACATGTTTCTGAGCGAGAACAAAGGGAACACCAGCGACATTCGTCCTCTATAGTTTTCTATCTCTATTGACATTTCAGAAGGGACACGGAAAACAAAATATACCCAAAATTTAAGTTTAAACCAAGGGGTTTAAATTGGAACAGGGCTTTAGGACCCTATTCAGGCTAGTATTTGATAGTGTGGTTTGCAGGCCGCAATATACTGGTTAGATTCAACGCTTGGACGGAGCTCAGAAGAAATTCGTGAAGTTAGATCTTCGAAATCTACCGTGGTCAGGATGTGATATGATAAGATATCTAAATCTTTGTGAGTTTTTCGATTTGGGCTCAATATTCACGTGACACAGTATTCTTTACAAAGCTTTTGGCAGGACAACATGCAATCGAAGATATTAGACGAGAAAATTCAGTTCCACTCGAACGCCTCAAATTTATCTTATGAGCCTACGTTTCGATTCATACGCAAAAATGCGTGATTTCAATGGATATGGCACCAAATCTGATTTAAAATAAGTTAAGGTTGTATTACCCTGAGCAATTGCAGTACTTAATATTTGTGTACTATTGTTATATATTACCACAGATAAATATTATTGATCATCTTATGTTTTTTTAGAGACCGGCGGCGGTCGTACGCCCGCAGCCGTTACAGCGAACTGACACCCGCAGGATGAAATGAATGGAAAAACTTTCCCGCCCAAATTGAAAGCACGTGGTTTTCGTAGAATGACAGTAGTGTATCTATGTATTAGTGATAAATATCAAGAGCAACTGAACACAATGAGTGTGCTTGCTGTCTAGTGGATGTACTGTGTTTGGAAGTTGGAGGTTCTGTATGATCAGTGATCGCTGCGTTTATATTTGGAGACATGGGCAGATAATCGCCATAATTGGATTTATCTTGAGACAGACAATACTGTGTGCGTTTGAAACGCAAATATCAAATGCGAGAACGCCAGATGCGGTAAGATTTTTCATAAGAAAGGCGAAGTCAAAGATTGAGTTATTAAGCAAGGTTGGTGATGATATGGATCTTGGTTGCTAAGTATCCCTTGATAACTTTGTGTAACCGCATTTGAAGCCAAGTTAGACAAGATTTACACGTCAAATTCAAACTGCAATATCATTATATTTTTAGGATAATTTTTTTGGTAAAGGATTAATCCTACATTCCATGTAAATAAATAAATATTCGGACTAAATATGGTGCATGCATATCAAAGTAAGAAAGACAAAATAAACATATAATTCTATTGAAAAAGAATAGGAAGATGGAAGAAAGTAAGGAAGTAATGGACCAATGCACGAGTTCATCATTTGATGTTTGAGCGGTGCCGTGTTATTTACGTGACCATGGCAACTAGTGAATTTGGCACCGCTCAAACGTCAGATAAGTGAACTCGTGCATCGGTCCATAAGATGCTATCAAATGATGAATTCAGGAAACATCGTATGATAAGCAGGCTTTGAAAATTTGAGTATAGCAACCAAAAAACAAACATTCTGTCAGTTATTGGTCTAATCTTGGATCGCATAGACTCTTCTTAATTTACTTGATATTTCTGTAGAAACGTCTACAAGACGTAATAATATAACATATATGCTACCAATCGAACGAGCACTGTATGGAAAACAGGAAGGATTGTGCATAATGATACATAATGAAAGCAGAATGAAAAACAGGATTCGTCCCAGTTGGGATGTAATGCCGTAAAGAAGTGACCAGCAAACCATTTGATTACAATGTGCATAGAAAGGCCACGTCACAGTTAGGATTAGGAAAAATTTGTTCTAAGACATGGATCTGCCTCATTGTACAATCAGACGTATCTGTTATCAGTCATAATCTAATGCCTTTAGATTGAATTTGATTCAGAAATCAATAAAAAAAATAACTTACCACGGATAACGTTGTGATTACACATGCCGTCGTGTAAGCCCGCGTAACAATCGGAATCTGGAAATACTCCTGGCGCAACGTTTGATATGCCATGGCAGAATTCTGATATATTGTTCAACCAGTGCCAAATATTTTATTTCTAAACCATTTAATATTAGAAAATTTAGTGATTAGCGGTACAAAAATAAAACTATGATGATGAATAATGCATTGATTGCAGTTGTCAACATACGAAATGTAAATATGCCACTTTTGACAATTGGAGCAATGCATGACTTCAGCAATTTGACGTTTTCCCTGTACCGGCTTTACTGTAATCGTAAATAACACGGCACAGCTCAAACGTCAACGAGTGAACCAATGCATTCATCCTACACTGAAAACTGGATGGTGTCGAAATCATTTTTCCGCAAGCAGCGCCTTCTATGTTTTCAACAGAGCGCAATGAGAATATATACTAAAGGCCCAAACGCAATGATAGCGGAACGGCAACGGAATGCGGAACCGGTTCGCCAGCATGAACTACAACATGCTTGTCGACTTGGTGTTGATTCTCTTTCATTCGTTGATGGGTCAGTCGAGATAGGGTGGTTCATGCTGGCGAACCGGTTCCGCATTCCGTTGCCGTTCCGCTATCATTGCGTTTGAGCCTTAAGGGTCTGTCTCAATTGCGTTGTTAAAATTAGTCCGAACTTAAATTTGACAGTTCGTAAATTATTTCCCGACCAATCAATCAATGAACTGTCAAATTTAATTTTCGTCTGGTCCAATTCGACAACGTCGCCGATTCAGAAATTTTCAACACCAGTGCAGGCAAGTTAACACAAAATATCATCAAAATGTTATTTAAAGATCAGCTTCTAAAGGCCCAAACGCAATGATAGCGGAACGGCAACGGAATGCGGAACCGGTTCGCCAGCATGAATCACACCATCTCGACTGAGCTGTCAACGAATGAAAGTGAACCAACACTGAGTCAATTAGTATTTCATAGTTCATGCTGGCGAACCGGTTCCGCATTCCGTTGCCGTTCCGCTATCATTGCGTTTGGGCCTTAATTCTTGAATTTACTTCATTTCATGTTCTGCTCTACAAGTTTGCAGCTGCTGACCCTTCAGCCCCAAACGCAATGATAGCGGAACGGCAACGGAATGCGGAACCGGTTCGCCAGCATGAACTATAATCAGCTTGTAGACTCAGTGTTGATCCAATTTCATTCGTTGTCAGCTCAGTCGAGATGTTGTGATTCATGCTGGCAAACCGGTTCCGCATTCCGTTGCCGTTCCGCTATCATTGCGTTTGGGCCTTTCTTCTTCGTCTTCTTGGCATTACGTCCTCACTAAGAAAGAACCTGCTTCTCAGCTTAGTGTTTATTGAGCACTTCCTCAGTTATTAGCGATCTTGAAAACTTCTTAAAATGCTTGTAGATCGTCGCAGCTACTTCTAATCGTTTTGGTGTCTGCTGCGTGATTATTCCTCATTGTTCAATACATAGTCGCACAGCGTTTTTCAAGATCGTCAGCGCGAGAATTTTTCGCGCCATGCTTAAATATATAGCATAGTCAGGATGAGTACAAAATTTAGGATGGCCAAATATTATCCCCTCCCCCAACACATCAACGATTCTAGCTTGAGTTTCAGTCCTACACAGCGAAATACCTGTTAGTATAAGGCACTGCACTGTTAGTTCCTCATGAAACACTTTTCGGACTGAAATTAGAAAAGCGTCTAAAAGCCCGACAGCCCCTTTGAATCCGTGATCTCCATAATCACACATTTCCATGAATAATCTCAAATTTTACATTTCTTTACAATTATTCGACTGGAATAAGAATTGAGAGTCAAAAATTGTTTCTAATCAGAAATCAGATAACCTGTTTTGGCGAATTTATTGTTTCTGACAAATTTTCCGGGAAAAGTTTATTTATGATTTTTTTAAATAATGTAGAGTTGCAAAACTAATTACTTAGGGCATTTTTTGAATATATTTATGGAGGTGTTAACACCTCCAATACCAATTGGAGGGTAAATTTTCAATGGTGATTGTAGACGGATATCTTTTAATGTTCGTGGATACATTTTAGAACATTATGGCGAAATTCCTTGCAAAATTAAAAAAAGGAATCTATTGTGAACCTTGTAGCAGAATTCATGTAATAAATATAACATCATTCAAACGTTCATCCCGGTTCTCGTTAAAAAAATCTCGACCAGAAAGTTCAGCCAAGAATGGTTTCCCATATTTGTCCCGATTGCCACCAAAAATTCCTCAAAAAGCCCGACAATACATTTACTTTCGGACAGGAATATCAGAGGAATTTACCTGATTTTTTCCAGGAAGAGCCAAAGATTCCTACCTTTTAATTTCCAGTTTAACGAAGTTGATGTCTTTAAAAATCTGTGAAACATTATTGGTTTGCTGTTTGAACTTGAGGAGCTAGACCAGTTTGTACTTTCTTTATCATTAATTCACTAAACTAGTGATTTAAGTGACTATTTTTCTGGAAAAGTGGCTTTAGTGACTTTTAGTTGCAAATAATTACTTTTTAGTTAACAGGTCGAAACTAGTGACCAATTAACTCAAAATTGCCTCGCTACCAGACCTGCAACGGTTCGTTTTGGACAACACATTTTTGTGACCATCAGGATTGAACGAACGGAACGAACCTACCACACCATGCACGGAAGCATTGAAGTTTCTTGATACCGATCTGTGGTGTACGAAGAGGAGCCTTTTGTTACTATAGCACACTGTCACAGGAACCGATGGTACTCTGGATACCAGAACTTTCCGTTGGCATACATGCACTGTTTAGCCAGCTCACCGGGAGAAAAACTTACCCATTCACTGAGCAGCAATATATTGGCTTCGCAGCACCAAACCGTATTCGCGCCTGCTCATGAGATGCGAAGTTTTCTGGATGCGAAGCTAATGTCAAAGTCGAAACTATGTGACAGCGGCTGTGATTACCGGGTACCCCCGTTGGTTTGACCACATTTAATCTGAACACTTTTTAATTTGTACCCCGCTAATTTGCACGTCGTTCAAATTAAAAATGGTTCAAACGTCATTTAGCTCATGGAACGGAGTAAAGTGAAATGGAACGCTGTGGAACGGAACGCAGAATCAAAACAAAACAGTTAAAGAGGTAACCAGAAACACAATTCCAGGGTGACTAGATGTTCAAATTAAAAATGAACCCCGATGGTTTGCATGAGGTACCGTTCAAATTAGCGGGGGTGCACGGTACTCCTGGCGGCTTTGACAGATGTAAATAAACAGCTAAACTGACCTCTTACACACTTAGTCATTATTGACGAACTTCAATTAAATGTTCTACAGCTTGTGAAATTGATATTTCGCATGTCAAAATTTGATTGAAAACAGTTTTATTTTCATCAATTCTAATGTGCATTACTCTAATTTGGCAATGAATATTGATAAGCAATGTGAATTCTCATTTATTTTGCTGCTAGTTGAGTAAGAAATCAAGAGAGTTTTTATACTTTGTTCTGTGCAATTTTCTCTCACTGTGTAAATAAGTTCGCAGCTCCAAACTGAGCTGCGATCGCATTCTGGATTTTATTATGTATCCGGTAGAAATCAAGACCAACATTTATTTTTAATTATTGTTTTCTCGTGCCCCGTGCGTCGCAGCTAATATTTGAATAGTGCGCTGTGTTCATAAAAATCGTAAGAATGCAGCGCCACACTAAAAAAAACTGATTTTAAAATCGCGCGAGTTGAGGCGCGTCGCGAGTCTCACTGGCGCGATCCGGTTTGGTGGCGGTGCGACAATACCAAAAAATACAATATCCCACTTGATGTGCCGTCCGAAACCCAGCTGGAAGGACATACCGATGTCCATATCGGTAATCACCGAAGCGGGACCAAAAAATAAAACGATATCCATAACAGCAAATACGAACTAACGAAATAATTCTCAATCTGTCAAAAATAAGTCTACTCTGGAGCAGACTTATTTTTGACAGATCGAAATCGGAGGGAAATTAATTTGCGAACTGTCAAATTTAAGTTCGGACTAATTTTAACAACGCAATTGAGACAGACCCTAAATGTCTTCTTCCTCACCTCGGTATATATATATATATATTTATTCTCATTGAACAGAGCGCAATGCTACACTGAAATGAATTTCATTCTGGAATCTAACGAAGTAAAAACGTGAAGGTTTTCAAATCCGAAAACCGACCCAACCCCGAACCCGAAGGGTTCAAATCGGATTCGGGCTTGGAACACTGAAACATTCTGAGTTCGGGTTCGAGTCCGCTACAAAATTATCCGGTAAAAGTCGGATTCGGGCTGCCTATTAGGGGTCATGCACAAATTACGTCACGCTCCAGCCAAGCCTGACAACAAATATATTATATTAACAATATGAGTCACTCTTATATATTTCTGGCGACCCCCTTTTCTGTGATTGTAGCGCCACACAACACTGAGAAAAATCTACACGTCAAGGTCGTGTGTTTTACTTATAGATTTGCGCAATGAGGAAAACCACATGATTTGAGTGTGGTAGCCATATGGATTTCATCATTGATTTCACGGTATAATAACATGTGTATCAACATTAGGTTGTCATGTGAAACAAACATGAATTTCCAAATATTAAATCATGAAAACCAACTGATTTGCTTATTGAATTCAAAATGCAGTAGCTTTAGATATTCATGTGTGATAAAACATAAATCTCGATTACTTTTTCAAATCGACGTAAGTAACTTTTATACGGTTTTGAGAAAATTAATTAGGAAAAATCACAATCTATCTTCTAAAACTGTTTTAAAATGAATCACCTTTTTAACATTTTTTTGCCGTGTACTTCGCTCAAATTTTGCATACACTCAGCTCACGTTCAAAAACTAGGTAGTTTCTATTATTTCCCACAAAAATAATTATAAGAAAATGATAAGCCGTTTCATTCAGTTACTTTCGACGTTTTTCTACCAGTGTAAAATCGGCTAAAGTAGTGTTTTATTTTGATTCGTGGTTAAGTCACTTTGTCTCTCCATACAGCGGGCGGCGAAAGTAGTGGTTAGGTTGCGAAAGTTGAAAATGTTACTTTCGTCGTTTTGTAAATCCGGAATTTAAACGTTCTAAAAGTGAAGAGTTGAGTTGGTACAGAGCGGTACGTGTAGAATTCCGCCTGCTTAACACGTAGGATCGATAAAGTAAGTTTGTATACTTTTTTGACTTGAGTCTGTATGAATAAGTTTTCGAGAAATGTCATGGGACTGAAAGCAGAAATTTGGTAGAAGAACTTTTGCTCCCCAAAATATGGATCCGAGGCTCCTCTACTTGTCGCAAGCTCTCTTGATTTTTTTTTTCAAACCCGTGAGCCAGCAATAAGCGGGGCGCCGCAAATCCATAATTTGGGAAGCCGGGGATAAGCATATTTCATTTTTTTTCGAAACTGAAAGCCAGGAAAATCTGTTAGTGGAATTCGATTTTTCTACTAAACTATACATTATAATCAATGTTTTCTTATAGAAAGTTAGAATTCTCGTACATCGGTCAACTTCACTAATAAAAGAAAAATCGAATCCACAAATTTTCATCTAACACTTTCAGCCACTGACTAAACTGACGTGGTGGCTAGAGCATTTTGCTTCATGAATAATAGCCAAATATTTGAATGAAAATACGTTGGAACACTAACTCCACCTGGTGGTTTTTGTAAAGAAACACTTTGACGGACAAATCTTTAGCACTCCGAGGAAAAACTACACATGTTCGGGTAAAAATACGAGGAATATATTTAATCATATTTGGGAAATAGAGAATACAAAAATCTAAGCTTTCCTTTACGAAATAAAATTTTCTTGACTCAAATATATTGCTTTAGAATCAGACTCACATGATTGTCGATAGTTTTGACAAAACTAAAATGCATCATACGAAATTGATTTAGTTTATTTTAGATTTAGTATTTTACTCGTACCTTACTAGTTTGAAACAAGTGTGTATTGTTTGGTTTGACTGATGAAGATGCTCGTTGTATAAATGTCACCTTCGTACTATTGACGTTGCATCAGTTTGACATTTGCGACCACTCATCATTTGAATTGACCGTTGCATATTTTCGGTTACCGTCTGCAATCGAGAGTCACGTCAGTTTAGTCAGTGTTTCAGCTTCAAAATTTACTTCTTCTCTTTGGAAGCATGATGATGACTGTCGTTCGACACGAGGTCCAACCGCAATTCAGTTCACTATGCATCCCATGGATTGTTCACAAACAATTTAGAAGCTTTGAACATGGAAATCGATAGCATAGCTCATGGATTTCATCATAACAATCTCATTGCGCATATCAAAGAATCGACCAACTTGAACATGATGATTATGACACAAGATAACCATAAGCAAAACACACTAAATCCGTATTGGAGTGCTGATCTATGCGTCCATAGGTTGACACATACGAATCTGAAGAGAAAGCTATGGGAACTTATGTGGAAAATATATGGAATCCCTGTTGTCGGTTGATGAATCAATCCATGAAGCAAAACAAAGGAATTTAATGTGTAACACACACGAAGTTTGCAAGAAAATCATAGCAAATCGATATGGACGTTCATGAATCGATCCATAATTTTAAACACACAGATCGAGCTAATACACTCTAAAAATTCGAGCTCATCAAAGTGACACTAGTGACACTTCATATCATATCCAGCGTAACATATGAAAAGTACCAAGCTAAAATCTGAATGAACTTTTTCAAAGTTTCAAAATAATTTGTACATATAGGATAGAAGACCATTCTGTATTATTAACAAAATTATGTTCTGGAACATTGTACAGACTTTAAATTATGTAAAATTATGTAAAACAAGATACTCCTTGTTGTGACGGAGATTCTCTGTGAAACTGGAAACACTGAATAAAATAAATTGTCAGTAGTGCAGTAGAAGTGGAAGAGTTGGGAAGCTGTTTCTTTGGTAGTGCGGAGTGAACACCAAATTGTACGTAATTATACACTGAGGCAAAAATCTCGCATGATTTTCATAAGATCACACTAATGAACGCGTTTTTTATTATTTTTTTGTTGGTTCATAAGACACTTGCGTATTTCATTCGACGAGATTGAGATTCATAAGACAAGTGTAATTTTTTCATAACAATCAATTGTCAATGTCATAAGAACGCTTATGAACCCCATTGCTCATCATTGTGAAGAACCACGTGAGGCAAATTTTCTCGGTACAGCCATTTCACTATCATAAATTCAATATGGCTTCCAAAATGGACGTGTTTGCTGATTTGTCGCTGGCTGACTCCGTTTCTAATGCATCAAAGGGTAAATATTTTTTATTTATCATCAATTCCGCTGTAACTAACACTTTCTTTCGATCAGATTAAGGAATTGGATCGAAAGAATAAGATTTTTGAATGATAATTCAAAACAATTTGCATGACGCGTAAGAAATCACAAACCCCCCTGGTCCATTAATCCGCCCCTAACGTAAACCTGCACCAATTCAGGCGTTCTTCACAACTTTTCTCAATAATGTTTCGTTGCTATAATATACTTCTTCGGGTTCAAAATAGGTTAGCCAACTAGAGAAAATCGAATTTTCATCCATTTTGTCGTATCGCAAATCGATTTTAATGCTTATAGTGAAGTGCTTTAATCGAATTGCGACATGACAAAATGGACGAAAATTTGATTTTCCCAATTTGGTTAACCTATTTTTCAACGCGGATTAATATTATTCATTCATTGAAATTTATAATCTAAAGCTCAAATTACACAAGACAGTCTTATGGAACCAAGAATGGATCAGAACGTAATTCATAAGACTATCTATGGATTTTGTTATCAAGTCAATGCTGGTTCATAAGATCATCTTACGAAATTCCTTCGAGGTGTATTATGGAAACAACATCTGCCGAAAACCATACGATGGTCTTATGAATTTCAAAGATTTTTCTTGTGTCGTAATTCCATAAGCAAATCTTATGACAGTCTTACGTTTGCTTTCCTCAGTGTATGAATAATAATTAGATAATATTTTGCATTCAATAAATCATTTTCAGCATTGAAGCTGCAAACATGAAAGTTGCTATCAATCTTTGTGTGCTATTGCCAAAGGTGACTCTCCCCAACACTCCTATTGTAGTCACCGGTTACTTTGATATTGACGTTTCCAAACAAGAAAATATTAAATTTGTCTATTTCATAAATTTTAAGTTGGCAAATCGTTCAAATGAAGCGACCACATTAGGTGGTTCTTGTACGATTTAATGTTTATTAAAAATATAAGTATTATTATGAAAATTTATTGGCTTTTTTCGGTGAATAACAATACCTGTACTCAGAGTGAAAGGGAGTAACGAAAGTAATGAAATGACAAGATGGATAGAATCGCAAGCGAGCGACGAGAGAAATGAATAGAAGTTGAAAATTTGTTTTAACAGAGGGCCATATGTGTGAACAACACAATCGAAACGACAAATCGTTGCCTAACGTCCTGGTCTTGAACGGCTAGATGTTGTAGTGTTGGTCACTACTAACACTAGACACACATATTGCCACACATATGGCCCTCTGTTAAAACAAATTTTCAACTTCTATTCATTTCTCTCGTCGCTCGCTTGCGATTCTATCCATCTTGTCATTTCATTACTTTCGTTACTCCCTTTCACTCTGAGTACAGGTATTGTTATTCACCGAAAAAAGCCAATAAATTTTCATAATAATAAAGTCATGCGGTGATTAAACCTTATAAATGTAAAAATATAAGTGTAGAGTGCAGTCGATATTGTTAATACTTTTCGTACCATAAACCGATTATCACGATCAAAGCACCCGAGCTATCAAACATCTAATCTACTGGAGGAGTTTGGCGAACTATAGCTGGAGCCAGAACTGAAACCGGTCACCCAACCAAACAACTCAACGACCAAACAAACGAACTCAATCGTATGGCACAACACTGGATTATACCTGGAACACCAAACACTGGTTCTCGGAACCACAGAACGACAAATGGTCCTTTTCAGGACCACCAAAATGAGTCCAAAAAGAGTTAATTTCTGAAAACTTCTTCCGATCAATAACAACACAAAACTAGTATACTTACAAATTCATACACATGACAAATTATTAATAATCTTTCATTACACTCATACTCAAACTTCACTGTTATTCAAACATCATAATCAAATCAAATCCTTTTTAAAGTATTTACTTTCAAATTTGAAATCCGAAACTCTGAAAAAGCTTCCAAACCAAATGACAGATCTCCCTTATTGAATACTCACAATCACAGCACCTATCATCTATCATCAAACATCCTATCACAGACAAACAGACGTCACACTCTCATCGCTGTCCATCGACCAACTTTTTAACGATCGATTCAAATATTGGGTAGGTGGTCAATCGACCACCCGCAGCGCTCGCGTCGTTTTTGTTCGTGTTTGACGTTTACACACTACCGCCACCTGTTGGTCCATCGGCCAACTACAGTGTTTTTAGCATTGGGCGTACATGATTTACCGACTATGATTTTGATCGAGGTTTGTTCTAAGTGTTACGTCTGTTTTTTCTGTGATCCTATCACCTGCAAAAAGCTACCGCACTGTTGTAAGAGTCTGACCCAGAATTGATCGAAGTTGTGTCCATAGTAGTTCTACGTCAACCCAGCGGTAATGTAACAGACATTACCCAAGTAACCATGCTGCTCAAGCTGCAATTTATGCATATAAACGGTGTATATAAAGCTAGCATTACTATATATGTACAATTAAAGTTGATTTAAAGTGGGAAAAGGCCCCACTAGAGCCATATTGAAGTTATAGCTTATAACATTAATTCGACATTTGTGGGGCCCTTTCCCACTTTAAATCAACTTTAATTGTACATATATAGTAATGCTAGCTTTATATACACCGTTTATATGCATAAATTGCAGCTTGAGCAGCATGGTTACTTGGGTACCCACCCCAATTTTTAATTTCGTTACTTAACCGCTATATTTTAATGATTTTGAAAAGTATTATATCTGGCAATATATGACAAACAGCGATAGTGTTGGTAGACTCACACTCAATTTTGATGTACAACCACTTGCTCGTGCTCATGCCGTCAAAAATCAATGGGAATCAATCATATCAAATTGATTACAGGGTGATTACTAATTCCTGTCAGTAAAGTAACTGATCGTAGATAAAATATGTATATATGAATTTTAATTTCCAGTGTACATCTTGTTTTACATCTATAAAGTTTGTTTTGACAAAGTAAAGATTAAATCTTTTTCCATTTACCTTGGTTTTTAGTCATATGTGTTGTTTTAAAGGCATAACACCTGGCACGCACGTTTTCCACAGATATGTATTATAGATCCGACAGAAATAAGGACAAAATTTTTTTTTAAATATATTTTTTCTCAATCTCCAAGCGTCGCGACTAATATTTGAATAGTGCGCTGTGTTCATAAAAATCGTAAGAATGCAGCGCCACACATGTCATTATGACAGTTATGTCGGGAACGAGTCACACGTCGCGTGTCCCACACGCGCGTTCCGATTTGGTGGGCGCGCGACAATATTTTTGATTGAACTCCGCTGAAAAAATTTTCTGATTACAACAGTATGTTACCACAATCTTTCAGACTTACTAAGGAATAGCGTAAAACTGTTTATGGAAAATTTAAGTGAAAAAAATATGTCTTTTTTGGTTAAAATATCTGCTTCTGAATAACGTTCGTGTTAACTGTTATGCTTCTGAAACAACGCATGTGGCTGGATATTAAGGTATAAAAATTAATATGTTATCTATGAACAGTGAAGACAAATGTTATAGATGTCCAAAACTCGATATGCACTGGTAATTGAAATTCATACAACCATCTTTTTCCTATGATTACTTATTTTACTGACAGGAAATAGTAATCACCCTGTATATTACTAGCTCTTTATGCGAAGTATGCTGTCATTGAAATTTGTGCGCATCGTTGATGATTGTTGTTAATTCATCTAATGATATTGAATTAATATCAGTATCATCATATTTTCTACAAGTAATCGCATATAGTGATACTTTTTCGAATCACTATCCGCTTTGTAGACTGATTTTCATTACTTTGAAATTACGAGTTTGAAGACCAACATGGCTATGGACCTATGCACGGTTTCAGTAATTGACGTTTTAGCGGAGCCGTGTTATTTATAAGACCATGGAAACCAGTGAATTCGGCACCGCTTAAACGTGAAATTAGTGAACTCGTGCATCGGTCCATTTAAAAGAGAGACGGGCTACTTGGCTTTAAATAAAAGTAAGAGGTTGTTTCCGAGATACGACCGCCAAAGTGACGTTGGATAACTATAGCACAGACAAACAGACGTCACACTCTACCTGCTGTCCATCGACCAACTTTTTAACGTTCGATTCAAATACATGGTAGGTGGTCAATCGACCACCCGCAGCGCTCGCGTCGTTTTTGTTCGTGTTTGACGTTTACACACTACCGCCACCTGTTGGTCCATCGGCCACCTACAGTGTTTTTAGCATTGGGCGTACATGTTTTCGCGACCATGATTTTTATCGCGATTTGTTCTAAGTGTTACGTCTGTTTCTCTGTGACTATAGCTTCTTCTATTTCCTGGCTTGAGACCGTCACGAACTTATGAAAGATTTCTAAGAGAGCAGCACCCATTTTCGACCCAACACTAATTTTCGATGATTTTCGACCGACCGATTTTCGATACGGTTTTGGCCTACACGGAGAAAAACGAATATATTGAGTCGCCAGCACTAAATTGAAGTTCGGAAGTCCAGACTTCCGACTTCTGAACTTACTTCCGAAGTTTTTTGACATTTGGATTTGACAGCTACGTTATGATGAGAATGAGCTTGTTTTGGCTAGCTGAAAAGGGAAGTAAAGTACGATAACAGTGCGCCGCCAACCGTAGGCCTGTAAAACGGAGTCTATAAGAAAAACAGTGAAAGCAGGTATTTGAGAAACTAAGTGGTGGAAGGAGGGAATGGCTGGTGGACCTTTACCGCCGTGAACCTGTCCTGTTCCAGGAAGAGCCAAGGCAAAAGTTCCACGGAAGATTTTCCACAACCATTAGTGTGTCATCCTGCACGATGTTTTTGTTTTGATTTACTAGGTGCAGTGTTGCGAAAACATATGATTTGAACAAAAAAAAAGTATCGGAAGTAAGCAAAGTTGCCAGTTTGCCAGCGCCCTCCCGACAATTTTTGTCTAAATGCACAATACTAGTTAGTGTACGATAAATTACTTGTTCAATATTATGCCCTTTTATTCTTAAGGATGCTTAAAAATATTATTATATTTTATACTTTACCATGCTTATTCACGATTAATCTTTTGCCCTGCATATGTAGTGAATCACGCTACTCTTGGGACTTATTCAAAATAAAATGGCATTTTTTTTCAGTTCGGTTTCATCATCTCATCGCGTTATTCAACAATTTCTGTAATTAAAACCCATTATAGCAAGATTTTCTTTTCAATTAAAGTGGCGTATCATTCCGAATTTTTTGTCTGTGACTCAAGTGAAAACCATTGAAAAAAAACGAACAGAAATGTATTTAAAATTGGTTGATCATCCTTCGCCGCCACCATGCCAGTCTTTTCGCGATTTTCACATCGGAAATAGCATCATCGAAGGGAATGAGGAATCAGAAAAACCGCCACAGAAAGCGATCAAGAACTCAGCACTTGAAAGTAAAATATGGAACCGATAATATCGAGAATGAAGGTAAGTTTGTTTATCGTATTCATTTTGGAATTTCGTCAACATTTTGTCAAACTTTTCCAGATTATTCTATGGGATCATCCATTTCGGTTGTCGAGAGCACGATGGAAGCAACTGTGGCAAATATGCGGAAACTGGATTTTGATCGATACGAATAGGTATCAAAAACAGATATAACTGTACATAATTAATATTGAAATAAATTCACTACATGCAAAAATCCACATTTCGGTATTTTTCTGGTCTTTGTTTACTATAATTAACGAAAATGGCTAATTTTATTCATATCACAATATTTTTGAACATTAAGCATCAAACGCATACTTTCCAAATAATCATTTACCAATATAAAATCCGTTTATACTAGCCAAGCTTAAAACGTTAAAATGCATCGCAACGAGTGAATAGACCGAATATGGTTTTAGAATAGTATTTAAGCTATCAAGTATAATATTTTCTTAGCGTGTACTTTGTATGAAAATCCGAAAATTGGCACAGAATTCTTGTAGGTCGAAAATAAGTGCTCTTCTAATCAATTTTCACACTATTTGTTGCATGTCAATTCTGACCTATTATAAACATTTTGTGTTATTATTTGGTTGGTTCGATTAACACTTCAACCGGTCGATGGAAGAAGAAGCTTGAGCGGTAACTTTTGCTCAACAAACAAATATTCCGCTTGAAGTCCACGCATGATCCATTAAGATTGATTGCTTAAGTGGGTTCCGAAGCCTTTCGATACTCGTCACATCCGTGGCGAACGCGCTTAAATTGCATTGAAGCCCAATTTCATACAACTGCCCTTTTCAGGGCCACAATTGATTTAATAATTTATTTAGTTATCAATTATAGTTTCGGATGATTAGTTTTCAACGGAGATAAATGGCAAACAAAGTTTAACATAGGTTCCCGTCGTACGGGTCGGCGATAGCATTTTCGTAGTCTTTTCTGTGTGCGTATTTCCATTCGATCGATGTCTAACCAAATCGAAACGTCAACAAAGCTGTTGCTGATTAGTTTTAGCTTTGTGTTCGACGAGTTGATACTGATCGCTCTAGTATCATGTAGGTAGCGACGGCGACAACGGCATTATGCGATCATCTCTAAATGCGAAACAAACCGGGAGGGATTCTTCATTCAAGTGCCGTTCGCAATTTATCCGGCTCATGCACACACTGTCGACGATTGCCCCGCGCGCGCACAATGGGAAATCTATTTCCCATTTATGGTTGCGTGCAAATGACTGACCAAAATCTGAATCAATCACATCCAATCATCAGTAATGTCGCTCTTCACGGTGGAAAATTCTCACAACTCTTTTAAAATGAAATTGTCGTCCTGAAAAGGACGGTTGGTGGTAGTCACCGTCGATCAAACTGGGTTTTCATTCCATTGTTAGACAGAAACACACCAAAATATCACCGAAGACGTTTAAATTAAAATGCGGTCGGTAATTTTGTGCTTTCTTGTCCATTCTTGTATTCGATGGTTTGCTCACTCCTCCGACGGTAATTATGGTTTCTGAACGCATTCTCCTCGATTTCGATGGGCTAACTGGATGCCAAGGGCCATGATGAGCGATTACACGGAACCCGTAGCTTTTTGCTTGGAAATAAACAGCAGCAGCAGCGACGAAGATGTAAAATTTATTCGGATATGAGTCCTTCTCCGGTTGCTGGTCAACGATTGACTGATGCGCGCGTGGCTGATTGGAGTTTGGCTGGCTTCGACTGAACACGAGATAATAAAGAGAAGTAAGAAGAAGACCGAAAGGGGCGTTTCCCTTTGATGTCTGTGTCTGGAATACACAAGAAAAATGTGCTTTTCTATGAAAAATAAGACATGCTTTGATATTTCCCAATTTTTCAATAGTTTAGTCATGAGAATCAATAGTTTTCATTGTTGGAGTAGATTCGTAGAAAGATTTCCAATCGATTGGTGCAAGAATCTTAAAAATCTATCCGGGCGTTAGTAAGTTATTAACAGTCAAAATCTAACCACTTTTTGTGACGCGAGCGATTTTTCGTTTTCCGAAATTGTACCCCAGTATGTTGCCGTAAGACGTTATCCAACGTCAAAATAAAGTATGCCACCGTTGAATTTTGCACGCGTCTAAATATATCGAAGTAATGATGCACTGTCATAGTTAAAAAAGTATCAATATACATCTTTTACATTTACGGGAAAAGCAACAATAGCTAAGATTATGAAAATTATCGGGAGTTATTCAACGGTCATGTCCTAATTGAAAAACATAAAGCGCCTTACTTTTCACGTTATCAAAAGTTGAATCAATCTTTTATTTAATTTCCGTTTATGATTTTGGTTGTGCACGGTGTTTTTACGGTACGCTTTCAAATGTTAAGCTCGATCTCTGCAAATCTTCTTCTTCTTCTCTCTGGTTGCAGGTTGACGTTCGGCCACCTGCCAGTTCAGGGCCAGTTAGCTGTGATGTTAAAGTCACCAAAATAGCTTTCACGCTCGTTCAAATCTACTCAAAAGAGAGTAACTTTGACTCACTTTTGAAGTTTCAAGTTAGCTGTCAAAAGTGAGTAACTTTATTTTATCAAAGTGAGTAACTTTTTACTCAACCATGAAAGAAAACGACCTTACTCACTTTTGAGTAAACACAAACATATTTGACTCACTTTGTAAACGTCAAAGACTTGTGAAAATTTCGCGCGCTCGAACTGACAAATCCTCCGTTGTGGTGAAATTTCTTCCGTCGTCGTGATGTCGGACTGTTTTCAAAAACAGTCGAGATAAAAGCCGAGCCGGCAGAGCGCTTCGGAAGTCCAACCGGCGAACTCCAGATTAGTGCTGCGAAGTCAATAACCCTGATATCAAGGATGTTGGCCGACCACCGGTATCTCGTGAAATTGCACAATCGCAAAAAGAAAACACGAATTCGTACTACGTGTAGTTGAACATTTATTCGATGTTTCGATTGAAACCGTTCGCTTATAACTAAAAAAGATAAACATAAAAACAACACATCAACACTCGATGTATATGGTTCGTTAGCAGCAGTGCTGCCAGTTCTGCAGTTGATAATAACTAATAAGGGGCGATCACTGCTACTCAACACTCCTCCTCAGTGTGAGCCCCGTCACTCTTCTATCTTATATTCTATTTCATGTCAACAAGCACAACCATTCTATCACATATGTCCACAAACATCATTCTACTCCTCCTCCTGTCACTTGTCTCCTCCTTTCCATGCTACATCTCTCTGGATAACATTCCCGCTCTTACTACCAACCAATACTCACGCACAACATACAATCCATTCTTCTTTTTACCTACCGCTACTACATTGTCTTCTTTCATGATCAGGCACTCTTTTGATTCAAAGCTCACACTGAATCCTTTATCCACGATTCGGCTAACGGACAACAAATTGCCTACCAGTCCGGGCACAAACAGCACATTTTCTATCGGAATCACTCGTTTTTCTTTGCCTCTATAAACTGTCAATCTTCCTGTACCCATTGCTCTTGCAAAAATCTTCCTACCGTCTGCCAAAACTATTTTTCTCTTACAGGCCACTAATCCATCGAGAAGCTCCGCCCTTCCAGTCAAATGCATCAAGCAACCAGAGTCCAAGCACCAATCTTCTGCTGTCGATTTCTTAACTTTGCGTTCTTTGCCTCCAGTAGCAGCAAAACAAACATTGCGATCGTTGTGAGTAAACTGCCTCGCCTTCGTGCGCACCGTCGACACCTTCGCTTCTTCTTCTTCGTTATCATCACTCACATTTAATTTGGGGCAATTTCTCCAGAAATGTCCCAATTTCTGGCAACAATAGCACCTCTTCTTCTGCATATCGACGGAATCACATTCACTTTTTGCGCGGGACGTGCGAAATTCATTGCGGCCTTGGGATGAAACTTTCAACGCTGTGTCGGGATCCACATTTTCATACTTCCGCTTCCACTCGTCAAGCAGCTTACCCTTCACGTAATCCTGTTTTAAATCTGCCACCGGACGACTTTCCAACGCTGTTATGAGCGCATCATAACTTGTCGGCAGGCTTGACAAAATAATCGCTACAATCCAATGTTCTTGGAGCCCTTCACCCAAAGCCACTAGGCGGTGCACCAACTCAGCAACTTTCATCAAATGCTCGGCCATATTACCACCTTCCTCCAGTTTCAGTGAACAGAGCTTCCGAAACACATATATTTTGTTTGTGAGTGATCCTCGCTCATGGTACCCTTTTAACGCTTCCCACATCTCATATGTCGTAGTTGCACCCATGACATGACATAGCTGATCGTTGTCCAACGCCAAACCGATTGCAGCTCTAGCTTTGCCATCCTTCACCATCCAATCAGCAGGAACTTCAGCTGGCTTTTGCAGCATCACCACCTCATACAATTCATCTTTCACTAGCAGCAGCTCCATCCGAAACTTCCAACTCGCCCAGTTGAAGTTGTTCAGCCTCTCGAACTGGATTTTCGCTTCTGCCATTTTGCTCGACCACGATAATTCCACCAACAAAAATGTTCTTATTTCTTTCCGATTCGCTGCAATTCTCACTCGCGCCGCGCAACTGGACCCATTACCTGTTGGCCGACCACCGGTATCTCGTGAAATTGCACAATCGCAAAAAGAAAACACGAATTCGTACTACGTGTAGTTGAACATTTATTCGATGTTTCGATTGAAACCGTTCGCTTATAACTAAAAAAGATAAACATAAAAACAACACATCAACACTCGATGTGTATGGTTCGTTAGCAGCAGTGCTGCCAGTTCTGCAGTTGATAAAAACTAATAAGGGGCGATCACTGCTACTCAACAAAGGAAGCGAGGTCGGATTGAAAATGACCAAGGTTTTGATCAAATAACCGTAAACTGTAAGTTTTACCACCGTTCTTTTTATTGGACTAATTATCAATTCTTTACAGTCTAACCGGGAAGGCTACTGGATCGGTCAAACTACATCCTCCATGACTTTCATCAATGCCCCAGATATTTATAACATTCGTACAGCAGCGAAAATTTCAACACAAATATCACATTTTTTTTTACTTGTTATCATGTATTATTATTATGTATTATGTATGAGATAATGAATAAATGTTATGCTCTTTGTATATTTCTTCTGATTTTATAAATAACATAATACATCTATTTCCAAAATTATTATTTCCTGAAGTGAGTGAAATCTACTCACTTTCGCAAATTTAAGATTAAACGAAGTGAGTAAGTGTTACTCCCATATTGACATTTCAATACAGTACCAGATTAACGGCCTAACTGACAAATGTAAACAAACTGAGTTTTATTCACCTAACACTTTAATTGATAAATTACAATCATATAATTCACATCTGTTCCTTAAAAATAACGTTTTTCACGAAATAAGTGAGAAAAACATAAAGGCGCATTTGATATTCTCTTTGGATACAAACTCTGATGTCAATTTCGCCCAACTTCCCCCTTTGCGGTAACCGGGCGCATTTGAGATTGAGTGTGACAGCAGGGCGCATTTAAAACTGAGTGTGCAGAAGGTCGATAGTGAAGAAGGTTCGTGTGAAAGAGCGTAGCAAAACGGCGAAGCTGATGATTGTCAAACCAGAAGGACGAGGTCAAAAGGCGCAATCGCTGCTGTCAAACTGAAGGAGACGAAAAACCGAGGGGCGCAACAATTCTAAATTTTGATGAATGGCGCATGATGGATTTTTATTTATTTTAACTTGTTATTCATGATATGTAAATAAATTAAATGTTTTGCTGCAAAAGTAATATTGTAACGGATCCTACAAAAATGCATCATGCGATTAAATTGATAGGAAACATAATATAGAATTAAAATTACATCCGCTGAACTTCAAATCTATTTTTCTGAGAATGTATTAGGCTTCACATTCGCCCTAATTCTGACTCTGTATTGATTTGACTATGTTACTCTAAAGTGAGTAACGATGGTGTTACTCACTTTTGAGCAGTTCCACTTTGTTCCGAAGTGAGTCGAAATCTACTCACTTTTGAGTAGATCTGAGCTGTGATGTTAAAGTCACCAAAATAGCTTTGGTGAGCGAATTTGACGGATAGCGCCGACAATTTTTGTCGCATAGGATTCATCGAATGTAGCGCGGTTGTTGCACCATGGCCAGATTCATTTCCCGAGCGCGTGCACGGAAAGAAATAACAATTGTGATTTAAAAAAAAACAGTAGCGGAAAATCAGCTGATGATCATTGTCGTTCTACTATTATCAAACATTTTAATAAAAATAAAATGCTTTTAGAAGTGCGCAGCAATGCTAAATCGGTCTGATGTATTCTGCGCAGTTCATATGTATTTTCCACACGTTCTCCTATAATTGTTTTTAATCCACTTCGATACCGTCAATCCGCCCCCAAACTGGATGGCGTACACTCTAAGCTTAAGGTGATTATAAAACGAAGCCAAACAAGGGCACAAGATTGGAGAATCTGACAACAGTTTGCGTTGAAAACCAATCAATCTGCTTGCTTGCTGGTGGTGACTAATGGGATAAATTTTCAACGGTGAGAGCTGTTTGGTTCTCAAGTCTTTTGCTTTTGAAAATTTGAGGTGTGGCTTTGTTCTATAATCACCTTAACGCAATTTATAATTAAGTATTGTGTTGTAAATATTAGTATATATTAGTTGTGTTGCTAGAGAACATCTTGAAAATTCACTGAGATTCTTTCAGAAACCCTTCTGAAATTATTATATGTAGTTATTTCTTTGATCGCTCTGATTTTTCCAATAACCTCCTTGGGACTTCCTATTGGACTATCCCAGAAACCCATCTTGGGTTATTATGGAAATCCTTTCAGGATTCTGCTGTAAATTTCTGGAATTCTGCCGAAATTGATTTAATGATTGCTTTCCAGTGTAATGGAATCTATTTTAAAAATCTGGGTTCGGGGATTCTCACAAAATTTCTCGGGATTTCTTCTGGAAATCCAATCGAAATTATTATTTAAATTCTGATATTTTCCTCGTAATTCTTCAGTATTTCTTCCGTGAAACTCTTTGAAAGTTCTTCAAAATCCCTTTGAGATTCTTTCCGAAAAATGTCTTAGATTATACCTATTATTCTAGAATACTCTCGGAAAGACGCCTGAGACTATAATAAAAAAAATCTATTATTTCACTTCACTTTCTTCCGTGCAAATTCTTGGGATTCTTTCGGAAATTCCTCTGGAATTCTTTTGTAAATCCCAATAGAATTCTCCCAGAAATCCCTGTGAAATACTTCCGAAAATCCTGCTAAGAATCTTCCAGATGACGGGGATTTTTTTAAATCTTTATTTATGGAAATCATCCGAAAATTCCTCTGTAATTGTTTGTAAATCCTCCTTATATTCTTACAGAAATCCTTCTTATATTCTTACAGATTTATTGCTATTGATTTTATTGTTTCTGCCTGAGATAATTTTGTATATCCAGAATTATTCCGAAAATTCCTTCGTGATTCTTTAGAATTTTTTTCTAAGATTTTTGGAGAAAAAAAAACTCTGTGATTCTTATGGAAATTCATAAGGAAGTGTTTTTGATTTTTTTCGTGATTTATCATTGATTTTCCTTGAAAATTTTCTTAAATCCTTGGCAGAATTTTCTGAAAATCCCTCTTGACTTCAAATGGAAATCCTCCAAAAAAAATACCAGACAGTCACTGGGACTTTAAAAAAATACCTATGAGATTCTTTGATTACTGATTTCTTTTTCTGAGCATCTTTTGAAAGTGACAATTAAATGTTTCTGGAAAATCCATTTGAAATTATTCCGTAAATCTTTCTGGAGCTCTTCTGGACATCGTAATTATTCTGGAAAATATTCATGAAATCGTCTGGATGTCTGTGACTTTTCATTGAATCTTCAGGGGTTCTTGCGAAATAACTTCTGGGATTCTTTTGGATATCACTGTAAAAAAACATTCAAAATCCATTCGAAATTCTCCTGAGATTGTTTCAGGAATTTACGAGAATCCTTAAAATAATTCCTTTAGAAATCTCCCTAATAATATTTTAGTGATTTCTCTGTGGTTCTTCTGTAAATCGACCTGGGATTCTTCCGGAAATCCTCCTTTAATTCCAAAGCAATTTCCAGAAGAATTTTCAGAAGGATATTATTAAGAATCCTGTATATTTTTCCCTAAGAATCTCAATGTATTTAAACAAAATACCAGGACAATTTACGGTTGAATCCCACAAAAACTTCCGGTGGAATTCTTGAATGCTTATCATTCAAGCAGAATTCCAGTCGTATTTCCGGATGAATTTCGGCAGGTTTTATGGAATAATCCCAGCAGAAATTCCAGTAAAATTTCTGGAAGAATCTTTGAAAGATGTTTTGAAGTCCTCCAGCAGGATAACAGAAAGAAATCTGGGGGTATTGTAGAAGAATTTCCGAAAGAATCCTAGAGAGATAGTCGAAATAATAACAGCTTTCTTGAAAAATTCAGGAAACTCCCAGAGTTGTTAATTACGGCTAGCCCCACGGCTATACCCTCTCAGGGTCGGCGTCAGCTTACTCAGGGAGAACTCACACAACCACACCCGTGAACCAAGAGTAGCCCAGCACTAGGGAAAGTAGGCAATCTTTCGTAAAGTGGCAACAAACACAAGAAGTAAGCTTAAACATTATTTATTAAGAAGAAATTACATTGTTTGGGGGGGGGGGGTTCGTTGGGGCCCATAGATGTGCATGCTTAGCGAGAGAGAGCGAGAGGTGAGGGAACATTTATGGTTGTTACTTGCCGACTGCTACACACCGGCTGGCAGATATGCGGCCTCGTCGAATGCAGGATCTGTAACTTGTTACCACGCTGCTCCTCTGGGTCTTCAGGTTCTGATCTAGCTTCTGTGGATCCTTGTGGGGGTAAGGTAGACCACGTGGTAGTGGGATGACGTCCCTCGTGCTCGCGGACGGGGTAGTACCACATCGGATGTTGGGCACAAGAGAGCGGGGACTAACCCATCAGTCCTCCCTAGGCCTTCACCTCCATAGCGGTCGGTACTACTCGCACGTGGCGTGTGCCTCGACGATAGCTGATGGGACTCGTCGGACACCAGCACGGGGCTCGCCAGCCTCTCCGAAGTTAGTAGCTCCACTGTACGAATTCCACGGGTCGAATCTGGTGGTTCCTACACCGAAGCGCGGGTTGCGCTGCCTATTGGGGTTATCTTCCTTCGGGGATTGGATAGGGTTGGCTCCAACAGCCTCCTGGGATGGGATATCACCCTAGGTCGCCTCAGCGTACTTGACCACGTCGCCGGCCTCACGGAATGTCTTCCCGTCAACGCTTTCGGAGGACCAGCTCGCCACACTCGGATGGTCTATTTCTTCACCAGTCGGTCACTTCTTATATCGGACTCACTTCGACACGCACCAATTAACTTTTCCCATCCGACCTTCGTGGTAGTTCGGTACTTTTTGCTCCCCTAGCCAAAATTAATCCTTCACCGGGTATCGCCTTTCCTCCACCCTCTTCTCTACTCTCTTCGCTACAGTTTTCCTCTCTCTCTCTCTCTTTTCTCTTCTCAACCTCATCCGGAATCAGTCATACCACCTGCTTAGAATAGCAGATGCGCTACTCCGACAATCCTCAAGACGAGGGGTATTAAGACTAAGGGTATAGTTTTTTGAACAAATTTCTAATTTAAAGTTATTTTCCATCCAGTTAATTAGACAACTCAAACTCCTATCAATAAAAAAATAACTCATATCCCTGGCAGATTATTCTACTCCCCAGGGATGGTTACTACTATTGTTTCCACTAAGTTGGTAACAATCATCTCCCTCTCAAAATAAAAAAATACTGAGCTATGCTAAGTATTTTTTTCCGTTCCTGAATCCAGTATTGTGAGGAAATTCCGTCGTTCTATTAAGCCCATATCCGGATCCTTATTTGCTTTTATTCTGATTTGTTATAGTCACTAGCTGCAAGAAACTGCTATTTCTTTGGCGTTGCAATTGTTTTCTAAAGGACGTATCCGAAAGTTATGCAATTTGTCTATATTGTCCATTTATATAATTCATATTCTTGGTTCGATTTTTAAAGATAGGCTGTGTTCAATTGGGTCTTCGTGTAGATACACCTGTTGGGAAATCTTTAATTTTTTTTTAATTACTTATTCTTATTCTAATTAGCTAAATTTTACTCTTCTCTACCTGGGTTCTCTAGAAGACAGTTTGCGTCTTCATAGCACAACTATGTCAAAAGACCATTCCTATCTTTCGACTTTTCAAATAGGCCAAGATCTACCTATTCGATATTAGATTTTTTCAATAACCATTCTGTAAGAGAGATGAAGATTACAGTCTGTGTTAAATCTGTGGTCAAGCCGTTTTCGTCAAAACGACTGGTCCCCTCGGTAGCTATAATTATAGCATCGTTATTTTGAGCCTAAAACGTTGGCGATCATTAATCTAGCTATGATTATTTTACGAGTTTCTCGCGCCGACGAATAGAGAGAGCAAAACAGAACGGCTGCATCAACATCGCGACGTGAAGCGAAACTCACTAAACTACGGTGATAAGAGTTTATGGAACTATTTTATTCTAAAGCATTCATGCTTTAAGCAAACAAAAAAAAAAGATATCCTATGGTGTTTCCTACTTGTACAAGCAACTACTTTCGTAATACAAACCTTTATTTTTTTTATGATATCTCGCGAGCTATGAGCTATAAAGAGGACAATTGATTAGATTGTTTACCTTTCCTATTTACCCTACTTGAGCGGAAAGCAAAGGTCGTTGACTCTAGTATTTTCGTCGGATTTAGCAGGCAGGAGTTCGTCTGTTTGGATAGGTCTGTGATCCTTATCAAAGATACTATAGCAGATAGGAAATTTATATTATCCAGGCTTAAGATGCATAGCTGGCCAGATTCCCAAAGATTTCCCTTCCAAATCGGCAATTTCGTAAGAAGAGCTACCTATTCTACGGATTATTTTCGACGGTAGATATTGTGGCCCATACTTGGCGTTATAGTCTTCTACAGCACTAGACTGTTTCATATTACGCCTGTAAACCATTTGATCCACCTCGAATGGTTTTCCATAAGTCCGATGGCGAAGATCGTATCGTTTATGACTTTCTTGGTGGGCCTTCTCAAGTTTGTCTTGGACAAGTTTATTGATTGCATTGAATAATTCAGTTTGGCGCTTTTCACGATCAGCTACTGAAATTTGGGGATCATCTTCACCAATACCGTGGTCACATCCTTTTAGAAACATTTCATGACCATGAGTCGTGAAGAATGGAGTCAGGTTCGTAGCAGAGTGTGCTGAAGAATTCAGTATGGCCTCTATTTCAGATATCCTGGAGTCCCACAGTTTCTGGTCGGATTTTACGTAGGTACGTATGGCGGTATTGACGGTTCTATTCACCCGCTCCACAGGATTTTCCTGGGAGTGGTATTTAGAATTGAGCCAATGCCGGATATCAAACCTCGTGCATAACGCCCGGAATTCGTGGGACAGGAAACACGTAGCGTTGTCTGTGATAAGTACCTCCGGGACTGAATTCCGGTAGAACCATTGGTCTCGTAATACCTTGCAAAGGTTTTTGCTGTCAATCTTACGAAATGGTACAAGCATTATCCATTTGCTAAAAAGATCAACAACGGATAATATGTATTGGTTTTGATTGCGGCTTCGGGGTAGTGGTCCTATGAAATCTAGTGCAATAATTTGCCAAGGGTGTGACGTAACACGCTTCTCTCCCAACGGAGGAGCTAGGGCTATGTTCGGGGCCTTAGACTCCTTACAGATGGTGCATTTTGATACATATTCTCTCACGTCTAAGACCATTCGAGGCCAGAAGTATCGTAGACGGATACGGTTAAGTGTTCTATCGGTTCCCGGATGCATGGAGTTATCATGACATTCCTGGATGATACCATTCCTTTCAGCTGGAGAAGGGATAATTTTCCAGTCAAACCGATCATCGTGTGGTTCGCTAGTGTTCGCGACATACTTATAAAGCACCCCATCCCGAACACGAAAGTCCACATGATCGTCTGGTTCTTCGTATACTTTTTCAAGTAAACTGTCATAGATTGCCTGAGCAGAGTCAAGGGAATCGGGCGTGATTTTGACGGTTGGATTGGAAATATTGCTTGTGACGACTGTAGCCACGCTGCGCGACAGAGCGTCGGCAACAACGTTTTCCTTTCCTCGACGATGACGTATGGTCATGTCGTAATGCTGCAACTCCAGACACCATCTACTACATCGGGATGCCGTTTTCCATTTGGCGGTCATGACGTGCGTTAGTGCAGACGAGTCGGTAATAACCGTGAAATGAGAGCCTTCGATGTATCCCCGGAATGCTTCTATGGATAAGAGGACAGCCAATGCTTCCTTTTCACACGCGTGATAATTTCTTTGCGGGGTTGTGAGTTTGTGTGAAAAGAAAGCAATGACTCTTTCAAACCCCTCCTGAATCTGAGTTAAAATGCCCGCGACGGCAACATCACTCGCATCCGTCTGGAGGGTGAACTCTTTTGAAAAATCTGGACACGCTAGTACGGG
Source organism: Aedes aegypti (assembly GCF_002204515.2). Classification (NCBI taxonomy): domain Eukaryota; kingdom Metazoa; phylum Arthropoda; class Insecta; order Diptera; family Culicidae; genus Aedes; species Aedes aegypti. The sequence continues at coordinate 148,403,907 of NC_035107.1, read as the reverse complement.
GGCTGATATCAGCTTTTCCTTAATTAGTGTGAATGCTTGTTCAGCTTTTTCGTTCCAGCCCAATACCTTGGACTTAGTCTTCAGCAAGTCTGATAGCGGGGACGTGATGCCACTAAAATCTTCTATGAAACGACGATAATAATTTGCCATTCCTAGGAACCGGCGCAGCTTGGTGACGGTATTAGGTCGTTCGTATTCCACAATGGCTTGTATCTTATCTGGGTTGGGTCTTAAGCCTTCGGTGGACAAAAGGTATCCTAGGAATGGCAATTCATTGACACCGAACTTAGACTTATCTATGTTTATGGAGAGATTCGCTTCTGCCAAACGCCTCGCTACTTCCCGAAGGAGCTGTACGTGATGCTCGAACGTCTCCGATACAATGACAATGTCGTCAAGGTATACGAAGACGTTCGGTTCCAATTCACCATGTCCCAGAACTCGGTCCATTAACCGTGACAAGGTTGCGGGACTATTGACTAGTCCGAAAGGCAACCTGGTGAATTGGAACATTCCCTTGCCCTGTACACTGAACGCTGTGAATTTTCGTGATTTTTCCTCTAAGGAGATTTGGAGGAAAGCTTCGGATAAATCTATGGTACTCAGGTACCTTGCTTGGGGCAATTGACCCAAAATTCGTCCAGGGTGGGGCAAGGGATAGGCATCACTTACCGTCCGTTCGTTTATTTTGCGAGCGTCTAGGCAGAGACGAACCCTTCCTGTTGGTTTGATAACCGGTACAACGTTTGAGCACCAATCAGAATGTGCCCTTTCAATTATGCCAATGGCCAACATTCTATCCAATTCTTCAGCCACTTTTTGCTGGACCTTTGGAGATAGCGTGTACGGATATTGACGTACCGGAGGTTTGTCTTTCCACTCATCGGCTATTTCTATCCGATGTTCGATCAGAGGTGTGACGGTCAGCCCATCTGGGCGAGCACCCAAAAAGAGATTTTTAATTTCTGAGAGCTGGTTTGATTCTAAAGATTTTGACAAAGTTTGATGAGGCCCCTTTTCTGTTGCTTCGTCAACTAATGTAGCGGCACAGTCTCGAATAGTGGGCCATATTTGGAATTTTTGCCAAAAGTCCATACCCAGTAGGCAGTCTACAGATAAGGTCTTTACTACGAGGGTTTGGATTATTTTTATGTGACCAGCAAAGTTGAACGGAATAGAAATTTGACCAAGAACTTCTAGCTCTGATCCATTTGCAGAACGTACAATAATCGGCCTACTCAAGGGTCTTAGTTTCGTGCGGTTCAATTTGCGAAACACTTCTTCGCTTATTAAGGTCAATTGACTTCCTGAGTCCAGCAGGCCCTTGGATGGACGCCCGTAAATTTTTATATTGGCGTAAGGTCGACTATCGTGAGTATCTCCAATGGCAATATTGAGAACCTGAGATTCATCACTAGAATATAGGTCTTCCCGAACTGGTTCCCAGAATTCGGCAAGAGTTATTCCAGTTGGTACTGGATTTACGCATTTGGGTTCGACGGTCCGCGATTTCGGGCCGTCTGTAGGCCGTTTTTTTGGCAGCAAGGACAGTTCTGGGTTTCAAATCCCTTGAACCCACAAACCATACATATAGAACCCCTATAGCTTCTACATTGCTCAAGAGCATGATTTGTATGTCGACAATAAAGACACTCGTAACTCCGAGGGGGTCGATGTGCCTCAATGAGCATATCTAAAGTTCTCGTAGGTTTCGAGGGACCTTCCTTAGGGTCCATTTCTTTGGATCGACCTGCTTGAATCGGTTGATTAGTTTTTTTCTCTTCAGTTTCTCCCTTTTTCTTGGAATTATCATCCTTGAACTTAGAAGGGTTAGAACCCTGCTGAGTAGTTGGTTTAAACGGTGGTCGATTGCTGAAATTCTTCGGATCACCTTTGTCGATCTTGATTTCTGAAACGGCATTGGAGGTTTTTTCATGGCCAAATACTTTAGCATACAACGAAAAGTTAGATGCATCAATTATGTGCCCTGCTTCCAACAAATCCGGCAAGCTAAAGATCGGCTTCCAAAGAAGCGTTTTTTTATAATCTGACCTCATATTTCTTTTGAGAACATCCAGTTGCTCTGCATCACTCATGGGTACTATCATCGATCGAAACATACTTTCCATGTCATAATAGTACTCCTGAAATGTCTCATTCCTTTGCTGACGTCTTTGGTATATTCTGGTGCGTACCAACGAATCAAGTTCGGGATGCGCAAAAGCTTTACGAAGTTCGCTGACAAGATGTTGCCAGCTTGCCAGCCTCCCCGAAGATCGCATTGTCATATACCAGTTAAGGGCTGGTCCGGTAAATAAATGCAAAGCGGAATCGAAAAGCTCGGGCTCAGAAATTCTTTCCGATAAAGCTAGCTGTGACACCAGAACAAGAAACTCGTTCAGCTTAAGTCCCTGATCGGTCCCGGCATATTTGTTCAGTTTCCATTTCGAAACCGGAAGCGATTTGTGCCCAAACTGGCCACGACATGCTTCCATGGTACTGGCTGGATGCTGAATGGATTGAGCAGTATGGTGCCCTAATTGACTATTAGAAGTCAGACTATTGAAATTATTGTTAGTGCTCATCTGTTGTCCCTGTAACCCCATTGTAGACGTCAGGGTGGGAATTGAATTCGTAACCGGTGAAATCGTTGCCCTCCATGGATCAAGAGACGGTCGAGTCCAATTCATTGATTCACGCTCGAACTGTGATGCAGCGGTGGTATTGAAACCGATAGTTGCTGGTACGTTAAATTGAACCTGAGATGTTGACAGGCAACCCATTGTTAAATATGGGTTGGCGGCATACATGGTACTTGTGACACGAGGACCTGTGCTGGTTGTCGATGTCAGAGTCTGAAAGTTTATCATAGGGTACGAGGTCGATAACTCGGGAACGAGCCTAGGGTCAACGGCCCTCGCTATAGAATAGCTTGGGGTTGTGCCCGAAGACACAAAAGAACTCATCGAATTATGAACAGTGGGGTCAATCGAAGCAAAACTATCTATACCACCCGAAGTGAATGAATGACTAGAAGCAGCTAGACTCGACCTTGTATTCTTAGGTACCGTTCCCGTATAGGTGGTACGATTCACTTGTGGCAAGTGTGCATCTATTATGGTCGGAATCTGGTTGTCCGGTAAAATCGAATGCAAATCTCGAAATCTCCTGAGTAAATTAATTTCATACTCTAGAGACAATAACGCATCTTTCACATCGGTTACCTCGACTCGCGCCAAATTATTTGTGTTTAGTAAGCCTAATCTCTGTAAGGACTCGACGATGTCCTTTTCGTCTTCCAACAATGACCCCGTTTTCATCTGCCCCGTTGAAGACGGTTGAGTGATTTGGCCAATCGCCTCATCCTGATGTCCTACTGGATTTTCACTCTCAATAAACAACCTATCGATTCCCGTATCCTCCTGTTCCTCAGATACAACCGAACGCTTTCCATAAAAATACCTATTCAAATACGAGAGCACTGCTTCCTGCATTTTCATCAATTTTTCCCTTTCTTCTTCTGATATTAAAGCCTCTAACAGAATCAATCGGTTTCCTAGATGAAGTAATCTAGATTGACATCTGGGTGGCAACCCTTTCGCTGAAATTTTTATCGTTCCTTCAATCTCTTCAAATTTAGCTATGCAGGCTTGGAAATCCTCTGATGGACTTCGTTTGAGCATGTAAACCGGATGTTCTGCTGACTTTTCATTCTTAAGCATTTCTCTGAGAGCTCGCCTCTTCCTAGTCATGGATTCATTATCATCGAAAACTATTTCTCTGATTTCGAGTTCAAAATCTAACTCGTCCTCATTCAAATGATCTACACGAATGTCAAAGAAATGTTGCTTGAGCTTTTCAGCCACTAATTCTTGTATACTAACAGCCATTTTTGTATAAAATTAGAATGAAAAGAGTTCAATTGTTCAATCAAATAATTCAATTCTATAATTCTATAAAAGTAATTAAATCCTAATAATTCTTAGTAATTCAGTTATTTATAATTTTAATTCAATTCCTTAATATTAATTTTCAATTCCAATTCATTCGCTTTCTAACTTATTCTAGATTCCAATTCATTCCTTAACGACATATAGAAAATCAATTACAACTATAAGAAAAAGACCAGAAAAGCTTCTGAATAGTAACTATAATCAAATTATAATGGTTGAGATGGATCAAACAGATTTTTAGCTGTCTTTTCGGACGAATACTTCCCTACAACACCACGATACGATCACGATGAATGAGAGTAAGAATCGTGATTCACCCCGAGTAAGTGAAAAAAATTTCTTATAAGAAGAATATTTTTGGATTTGGTTGGATCGCCAATTGTTAATTACGGCTAGCCCCACGGCTATACCCTCTCAGGGTCGGCGTCAGCTTACTCAGGGAGAACTCACACAACCACACCCGTGAACCAAGAGTAGCCCAGCACTAGGGAAAGTAGGCAATCTTTCGTAAAGTGGCAACAAACACAAGAAGTAAGCTTAAACATTATTTATTAAGAAGAAATTACATTGTTTGGGGGGGGGGGGGTTCGTTGGGGCCCATAGATGTGCATGCTTAGCGAGAGAGAGCGAGAGGTGAGGGAACATTTATGGTTGTTACTTGCCGACTGCTACACACCGGCTGGCAGATATGCGGCCTCGTCGAATGCAGGATCTGTAACTTGTTACCACGCTGCTCCTCTGGGTCTTCAGGTTCTGATCTAGCTTCTGTGGATCCTTGTGGGGGTAAGGTAGACCACGTGGTAGTGGGATGACGTCCCTCGTGCTCGCGGACGGGGTAGTACCACATCGGATGTTGGGCACAAGAGAGCGGGGACTAACCCATCAGTCCTCCCTAGGCCTTCACCTCCATAGCGGTCGGTACTACTCGCACGTGGCGTGTGCCTCGACGATAGCTGATGGGACTCGTCGGACACCAGCACGGGGCTCGCCAGCCTCTCCGAAGTTAGTAGCTCCACTGTACGAATTCCACGGGTCGAATCTGGTGGTTCCTACACCGAAGCGCGGGTTGCGCTGCCTATTGGGGTTATCTTCCTTCGGGGATTGGATAGGGTTGGCTCCAACAGCCTCCTGGGATGGGATATCACCCTAGGTCGCCTCAGCGTACTTGACCACGTCGCCGGCCTCACGGAATGTCTTCCCGTCAACGCTTTCGGAGGACCAGCTCGCCACACTCGGATGGTCTATTTCTTCACCAGTCGGTCACTTCTTATATCGGACTCACTTCGACACGCACCAATTAACTTTTCCCATCCGACCTTCGTGGTAGTTCGGTACTTTTTGCTCCCCTAGCCAAAATTAATCCTTCACCGGGTATCGCCTTTCCTCCACCCTCTTCTCTACTCTCTTCGCTACAGTTTTCCTCTCTCTCTCTCTCTTTTCTCTTCTCAACCTCATCCGGAATCAGTCATACCACCTGCTTAGAATAGCAGATGCGCTACTCCGACAATCCTCAAGACGAGGGGTATTAAGACTAAGGGTATAGTTTTTTGAACAAATTTCTAATTTAAAGTTATTTTCCATCCAGTTAATTAGACAACTCAAACTCCTATCAATAAAAAAATAACTCATATCCCTGGCAGATTATTCTACTCCCCAGGGATGGTTACTACTATTGTTTCCACTAAGTTGGTAACAGAGTCTAGAGGTAATTCGGGAAGAATTTCTGCAAGAATCCTTAACAGAAGGATTTGAAGGATCCTCAGAAAGATTTTCGAAAGTATCACAGAAGGCTTCCCGAAAGAATGCTATAAAGATATCTGGAAGATTTCCTACAGAATTTTTGGAAGAGTCCCAGACAAATTTCAAGAATATGGACGTAAAAATCTCAGTGGCATTTCTAGAATAATTTCAGAAAGATTTTCGGAAGCATCCTCGAAAGTATTCTAAAGGGATTCCGAAAGCATCTCAGGTGATTTTCGGAAGAATACCAGAGGTATTCTCATAATAATCCCAGAAGTATTTCCGGAAAAAGGCCAGAGTTATTTTCGGAGGAATTCTCGACGAATTTGTAGTAGAGTCGTAGTACATTTTTTGGCAAAATCCTCTAAAAATATCCAGAAGAATTGCATCAGGATTTTTGTTATAATCTTCCATTGAATTTCCGAAAGAATCTTCGAGAATTTCGATTCGAATTTGATTTCCAGGATTTCAAAAGTAATCCTTAAGGAGATAAACGCAAACTCACATACAGATTTATGCAAATATTCCAATAAGATGTCCAGAAGAATCACAAAGGATATCCGAAAGAATCTCAGATATAGTACCGGAATGCTAACGATGTTTTTTAGATGAGTTCAAAAGCGATATCTGTAAGTATTCTGTGATTTCCAGAAGAACTTAGAGAAAAATCAGAAATAATCTTTAGATTTCCAGAACAATCCCAGAGAGGTTTTGAAGGATTCATAAGTGATTTAAGGAAGAATCCCAGGAGGGAAATTCCATAGAATTCTGGAGTAATTTCTGGACCAATGTCTTTTTATATACTGTATCAATATTTACAAGTAATTATAATAAACAAGTATTTATGGAACAATAACAATTTTAATTTATCGCCATAATTGAACGACAATTTTAATTAGAATGTGCATCCACCACATCATCCCTCTCAGAAGGATTATGATTCTAAATATTTTTTTTGCGGTGATTCAGAATTGTAATCACATACTAGTTTAATTGTATGTGGTGTCATTCAATATTTAAAATAAGATTCGTTAAGCCGAACATGTTGATCCTTCGACATGAACCAACGAGCATTGCTTGAAATAATGAGATTTTTTCGATTACTTTGATTACTGATTTCTTTTTCTGAGGATCTTCTAAAAGTTACTTTCAAATGATTCCGAAAATCCCGTTTGAAATTATTCCATGAATCTTTCTGCAGTTCATCTGGACATCGGAATTATTTTTGAAAATATTCATGAAATCTTCTGGATGTCTGTGAATATCCCTTAAATCTTTCAGGGATTCTGGCGAAATAACTTCTGGGATTCTTTTGAATATCACTGTAATTTGGATTTAGAATTCTAATGGGATTATTTCAGATATTAACGATAATCCTTCATACAGAAGTGATGTTTCTGTGAATCGCCTTGGAATTCTTCTGGAAATCCTTCTCCAATCCCTAAACAATTCCCAGAAAATTTTTCAGAAGGATATTTTTAAGAATCTCAATGGAATTTCTGAAAAATACCAGAACGATTTACGCTTGAATCTCACGAAAACTTCCGGTGGAATTCTTGAATGATATCCGGAAGAATGACAGTTGTATTTTTGGATGAATCTTAGCAGGTTTTACAGCACAATCCCAGCAAAATTTATTGAAAAATTTAGAATAGAAAGATATCCGAAAAATAACTCCAACAGGATTTTTGTAAGAGTCCCAGGAGTATTTCAAAGATATTGGCGTAAAAATCTCAGTGGAATTTCTTGAAGAATTTCAGAAAGATTTCCGAAAGCATCTCAAGTCATTTTTGGAAGAATATCAGAGGCATTCTCATAAGAATACCAGAAGTATTTCCGGATAAAAATCTAGAGTTATTTTCGGAGGAATTCTCGAAGAATTTCTAGTAGAGTCGTACATTTTTTGATGAAATCCTCTTTAAATATCCAAATGGATTGCATCAGGATTTATGGTAAAATCTTCCATAGTATTTCGAAAACAATTTTCAAGAATTTCAAAGAATTTAATTTCCTGGATTTCAAAAGTAATCCTTAAGGAGATACACGCAAAATCACATACAGAGTTCTGCAAAAAAATCCAAAAAGATGTCCAGAATAATCGCAATGGGATATCCGAAAGAATCTCAGAAGTAATACCGGAATGGTAACGTTTTTTTTGGATGAATCCCAAAGCGATATCTGGAAGAAAATTCAGAAATAATCCCAAGATTTTCAGCAGAACAATCCCAGAGAGGATTTGAAGGATTCATGAATGATTTAATGAAGAATCCCGGGAGACGCTCCCAAAGAATTCTAGAGTACTTTCTGGAACATTTTTTTTTTTCATATGATTTATATATAAAAATACTTTGATTCAAATATATTTCTTGTGTAGCATTAAGTTTAACTACAGACATAGCTCGTAACATCAATAATAAATTAAATTTATGAATCTTTTAAACACATCCAAATTAAATAACAGTTCAAAGAGTAAAATACCATTCTCATGAGTTTCTGAGAATCATATGGTCGATGTTTAGACAGACCAGACTAGATGAATTTTGGAGCTCTAAGGATACGTAGAGAACTCCATCAATTTTAAATCTTCCATGTTATTTTGATACAAATGTATTATCAAATAGATAAGTTCCATTATTACAGTAAATATCTATAATATTTTGTGTTTCACATGTTTGGGGTACATTTTTCTTACTCGATTGAAAAAAACACTTGGTTCAGTCTGTCTGAACACCGACCATAGTCTGTCTGAACACCGACCATACCATATAATAAATAAGTATGTATAGAACAATAACAATTTTAATTTATCCCCATAATTGAACGACAATATTAATTAGAATGAGCCTCCCCCACATCATCCCTCTCAGGAGAATTTTGATTCCCAATATTTTTTTTTGCGGTGGTTCAGAATTGAAAACATCAAAAGTCTATTGTAATCACATCCTTTTTGTTCAATTGCATGTGGTGTTATTCGATATTTAAAATAAGATTCGTTAAGCCGAACATGTTGATCCTTCCACAAGAACCAACAACAAGCATTGCTTATGTTAAGAGATTTTATCGTAATGCACAACCAGCCTAAACGTTCTTCCCCTTTTGTATATGTATTAATTATAATTTCAAATTATTTTAATTAAATTAGTTGTGTTGTCTATTATTGTACACGGCAATATGTTTCAAAATAAGTGGAGCTGCTTTTAAAACAAACATCGATCAACCAAACCATAGAATATCCAATAGCGAAAAAATAATAATAATAACCGATCATTGCAAATCGAGCCGAACTGGCGCTCTTTCCGTGCGCACGCGCTCTTTCCGTGCGCACGCGCTTTCTGCAGAGCTGTCAAACAGACTTTTGTGCCTTCCTTCTTTCGCTCTCCTTCAACTCAACAACTCAGCACGATCCACCTCGCGGTGGATTGGTGAGCTGTCTGGTTGTTGCAGATGAACACTTATCGTGTAGCGTGACATCATCATTGACAGTAAGCGTGCAACTCACCAGACAAACGATAGGTGTAATTAACAACTGGACTCAGGTCCGTCCCCCCTGAGCTGTCTGGTTGTTGCAGATGAACACTTATCGTGTAGCGTGACATCATTGACATCATTGACAGTAAGCTTGCAACTCACCAGACAAACGATAGGTGTAATTAACAACTGGACTGACTATATGCCCTACTGCTTCTGTCGTCGGTCCATTGACCACAGCTGAGGTTTCTTACAGATCCAAAGCTGCTTCCTTAATAAAATCCGTAACTTCCTTATAAATGTTCAAGTTTTTGGTTTTGAACAAATCCGTGAGTTGATTGAAATTACCAAAAGAGTATTTGGTGCGTGTGTACGATATTTTTCGCAGTGCAGGATTAGATGTTCTGCGGTCTCCAGTACCCCACAGTTTTCACAATCCGGGCTGTCCGTTAGTTTCATCTTATGTTTCCAGAACTTCGACCAATCGTGCCCGGCCAATAAACGGTTCAACAGACGAATCTGTTGGCTTTTAAGTTTAAGCCCAACAAACCACGGTTTTGGACTGAAATCGTTTTGAATTTGGAAAAATTTCTGCCCTTTGTCTTTAGCATACTCTTTGTACCATTCGTCTGTTTTTGAGGCCTTATTACTTTTAAGTATCCAGTATGCGTCTTTATACGATATTTTATTTTCAAGAGCAACTTGTTCGTCCAGAGTTCCCTTTTTCGCCAGATAGTCCGCTATTTCGTTGCCATTCACTCCGATGTGACTGGGTATCCATTGTAAGGATACACCCCACTCTGCCGCCTTTTTCAGGATTTCCTCCAAAATTTCTTCTCGTTCGTCCTGTTCTAGCGCCAATTCCAACATTTCGTACGCGGATCGGGAATCCGTGAAAATTACAGCATCCGTTATACGCTCTTCAGCCACTGTATCCAAGGCTAAACTGATTGCGATCAATTCCACTCCAGTGATACTTACTTCGTTAACTAGTTGGTAAGAAAGTCTTCAGTTTGTTCTTTCTACGTATATTCCAACACCGCAGTTCGGGCCTTCTTTTGAAGCATCGGTGAAAACTTTTGCACGTCCTTTATATTTGCCATTGAAGGCAAATAGTACTAGCTGTTTAAGGCGTTGTGGATTTGCATTTCCTTTAGATGTTAGTAGTCCTTCTAAGGCTGACGCGATTTTAACATTAGAGTACTCAGGGCATTTTCTTCTAATAGGCATAATAGCATCAAACAGTTGGAAATGCTTAATGAAAACTTTTTCCATGAAGCTTATCTTATTATCCTCAACGTTGTTCCTGATGGTTGTCCTAATGAGCTGTTGCCCAACTGCTGTTTGCTGCGCAATGTTTCGTGCAATTTCCTTTCCAGCTATGTATTCATGTCTGATTGGTAAGGGTTCCAAACCAGACAAAACCAGTAGGGTGTTCAATGGTGTACTTTTTGAGCATCCTGTTGACTTTCGGAGGCTTTGGTTGTTGATTACCGCCAGTGCTCCTAGATTGGTTTTGGCTGCATTGTTGTATACCGTAGATCCATACTCAATGGTGCTTCGAATCAGTGACATGTGGATATTCAGCATCGTTTCAGGGTGTCCGCCGTTTTTGACTCCGCTGATCACTTTGATCATATTGAGCCTGTCGTTTACCTTCAGTCTCAGTTCTTTCGTGTGTCTTCCGAAAGTGAGAGACCTGTCAAGTATCACTCCGAGGTATCCATGTGATCTTACAGTCTCTATGACTGTTCCGTCTATTTGGTAGTTTAACGCTTTGTTGCTCGCTTGGAATAGTATTGTTTTGGTTTTCCCTGCATTGACTGTCAGGTTCAGGTCAGTTGCCTTTTCCACAAAAAGGTCGAGATATCTCTGTCCGATTGTTTCTATAGCTTTTACCGATCTGGCCGTCACAATAATGCCGAAATCATCGGCATATTGTACCAGCTCGACTCCCTCCACATATATGTCGTGCACTTGGGCTGTATATAAATTGAACAGCGTAGGAGACAGCACGTCTTCTTGTGGAAGTCCTTCACTAACAATTCTCGTTAGCTTTCTATCGTTCGTTTGGAAAACTATTTTCCTATTGGATAGGAAATTTATGATCCAACGATTCAATTCAGAGGGAATCCGATTTTCGGGCATAATCCTCTCTAATTTTTCTATTTTGATGGAGCAAAAAGCGTTACTTAGGTCCACAAATATAATACTCGTTAGTTTTCCATCTCGTCTGTTTGCCATTATTTTGTTCACTACATACGATACACACGTATTCGTGGACAACCCTTTGTTACCGACACATCGGATCCAATTATATATACCCACATTATGGAGGCCAAGTGATAGGAATAGGGTAGGAGTAGGAGTTTTAGTACAGTGGCAACATTAAATCTGTCAGGGAAATAGCAGAATATATTGTCTTAAATGGTAAATCCCTAGTTCCATACTTACCCCTTACTACGTCCATGATGAGCGAGAGTAGATACGTCTCACATCTCTACCTAAACTCAATCAAATCTACGAGTGTGGCACCCCTGCCCACGATGAGAATTCCGGAAGGGAGCGAGCGAATGAGAGAATGAGAAGAGGAGAAGGAAGAGAGAGGAAAGAGAGGAGAAGGAAAAGAGGAAGAGGAGAGAGGACCTATTTCGGATTGGAGAGGGGAGATAGTGTCGAACCCTCGAAGACTACGGACGGTTAAAAATCAGCTCCGAAAAACAAAAGCCGGATAAAGACCGCGTGCTCGAGATAGCCGAGAACAAAACCCTTTTTGCCGAGATAGTGCGTGGTTCCGTTAGTGTCCCGATTGGAGAAGCCAGTGGAAGCGTCCGAGAATCGAAGTGAAGACCCCTGCCGAATCCGGTGTGTGACGCTGAACAGTGAGATCGATAGTGGCCCGGGATTCATCCCGATTCCACCGCCGGAAGAGAAGCCCCGACGGTTGTACACCGAGGATTCCAACGAAGAAAGGTCGGCGAGCCCAACGCTGGTGGTCAGCGAGTAACGCCATTGCTGCTCCACACGCCACGAAGGAACGGTAACGACCGTTTTGGAGGTGAGAGCGACGGTGAGGTCCGTGGGCGTGCCCCGCTTGTCGCCGCTCAACATCCGATAAGTTACCTCTTCGTCTGCGAGCGTTAGGGACGTCGACGGCAAGGCCCTGGAAGTCATCTGCAAAGTGGAAATCGTCCGATAACAAGTGTCGAACCCCGAATGAGAAGCAAGACCCCCCCCTTTGGCGACCACAGAAAAACACCATGTCCAAGGCACGAACGACCGCATGTAAGCCCAATTGACTTCCGAGCCCGCAAGCTAAGGATGCCCAGCAAGTCAACCCGCATGGCAAGTAATTTCTCCTCTCTCTCTCTCGCCACCTGGCACCATATGCTCCTGCACGGCCGCAACGAAAATCTTTCCCCTACTCAATGTAATTTCCCCTAAATAAATATGGTTAAGCTTAATTTCTTTGTGTAATGTGCCACTTATTTCTATAAAAGACCGCCTTGGTTTCCCTAAGCAGTGGGTTTGCCTCTTCTTTCTATTGTCCACTTCGGTTCCGGTGATAAGGTAAGTGGGTCCACCCGAAGCAAGCAAGCGCCGACCCTGAGTGGGTGTAGCCGCGGGGCTAGCCGTTATTAACACCTTTTCGAAAACCGAAGGATTTATTGGGCAGTACATTACCTGATTCAAATTCAGCCTTTAGCTTCTCCAACACCGCTGTATTCACAACTTTGGTACAAGTTGGAACTAGAGATATCGGTCGTTTACCTTCCAATTTTGACTGGTCTTTACCTGCTTTCGGGATTGCGACGATTTTGATCGTTTTTAGCATTTCTTCAGCATATCCTCTCCTCCTTTTTTCGCCTCTGGAACACTGCCGACGCTTTTTTGAATTTTATCAGATTTTCCATACTGCTTTTCCTGTTAAATTCTCTTCTCGCGTGAGTTTTAGCTTGCCATGCTTCCTCTACCAATGATGACCACCAGTATTTGGGTGTCCGCTTATCACGTTGTCTGCTTTCGTAGAAACGCTGCAATTTCTCGGTGAGCTCCTTCCAAGAACTGACTTCGTTGCAATCCAGTGCTGTAAGTTGTTCGCAGATTTTACTCCTATTATATATCCACTTGTCTTCTTTTCTCTTCGGCGTATCAATCATATCGATCTGCAGCGCCATGTGCTCACTTCCTACTCCATAATCTAGTACCGTCCACTGAACATCTCCGTAAATGTCGGCAGAACTCAGTGAGACGTCGATTGCCGTACTTCTTCTATTCAGTTGGGTAGGCACAAATGTGCTCTGCCCGTCATTCAGTATTATCCAATTGTACTGGTTCACCAAATCCATGAATATACAGCCTTTCCTATCACTACTTGTGTTACCCCAAGTAACATGGTGAGCATTCCAATCACCACCAATTATCACTTTTTTGAAATTTGTCAACGCTTTGAAAATTTTTGTGATGTCCTCCTCAAAATCCACATTTGTGATTGATGGGGTTTGATACACAGATGTCACCACTACTCCTTTTCTCGGAATAATCACAGCTACGGCCTGTGTTCCATCCGACAATCCGTCGATTTCCACCCTGTTGTAGCTCAACGAATTTTTGACTTAAATCGCTGCTCCACCATAGCCATCTTTCCTCGAATTGAGAACGCTATGAATCCTGATATCCTATAACGCGAGCTGTTTTCATGCAGCTCTTGGGTCCACGTTTCCTGCAATAACGCTACTGAATATTCTTCTCCAATCAACACTCTCTGCAACTCTTCTTTATGCTTTCTTAAACTTTGGATATTACACTGAATTATTTTTATGTTTCCCTCCATTTTAACACTTTTATCTTCTTATTTCACTGGTTGATTCGTGTTCACTTTTTATTTTAAATTATTGTTTGATTTAGTTGAAAATGCTTTTGCACTACCTCTTTTACTTTCTCTTTTAATTCACAGCTGAAGCTTTCATCACTTATGAGCTCCGTATAAAAGCTCATTGCTTTATTTTGGTACTTGTTTGTTACACTTGCTTCGATTTTTCTGCTCGTATCCTGCATCATCGACTTCCATTTTTCCACCTCGGGAACCTTGTGCGGGTTGTTCAATCCAACGCCATTTACTTGTTGATTTGTACTCGGTACTCCTGACGGACCAGGTAGAGGTTCTGGCTGCGATTTCGCTTTCGACGGTGATTCCATTGTTGACTCCGTTGTTGCAGATCGTTTACGCTTGTTTTGCGTTTTTTTCTTCTGCTCGGTGTACAGCTTCACCGCTACTGTGATAGGTACTCTCGGGTTGTTCGTTTGTTGCCATTGTACTGCCAAATTACTACCTTCCGACATTGTTTCCGCCAGCGTTGGCATGTCTTGTAAAGAGTTCAACGGTTCGAAGATGTTGTTCGAGGTAAACGAAACCATCTCCCGTGCTTCGATGTACGTGTAGTTTTTCTTCGCCATTATGGATTTGATTTGCTCCTGTCGCAGACGCTCTGGACATCCAACGCTTCCTGTTGTGTGGGTTTTTTTGCAGTGCAGACATTTACACCCTTGTTGGCAATTTTCATAACATCCATCCTCGTAACGTTCACTGCAAGTCTGGCATCTCCGGAAGCCCTTGCAGTTTTCGGCTTTGTGATTATACCTCAAGCACTTTTTGCAGAAAACTACACGGTTAAATATAAAAATACTAAAACGCTTATAAACCATACTAAAACCACATTCGATCTATTCACCCCTTACAAGGCATATCCCTGCATTATTGCGTCAAATAATAAACGGCTTTTAATCGTTGCAATGCTTAAAACGATTAAATTCCCGTAGTGGCTTTCAAGCTTTTATTTACTTTCCTCCGGGTATTATAATAACAGAAAAAATCAAATAAAAATGAAACTAATCAATGGATTATTTTTATTTTGCTAATTCTTTAAATAATTGTACATCACAAACTGAATTGAACAGAGATTAGTGCAGATAATCATTTCGGTCGGTACCAGATCAAGATCCTACTGCAGTTTGGTTCGCGTATGCCGGTAGTTGTTTGGCCGACGAGTTTTGTGTCGGTTTTTATTGCACCCGCTTCCATTGCTGCTCCGTCTTCCAAGTTAAGATTCACTCCAGAGAATTATCAGATTTCGTATGCCAGGTCCGGGTTCCTGGGCACTCCTGAGCTTCCTTGCGACCAACGATGAAACCCCTGCGATATTCCGTGATTAGTGAACAACACAGAGAAAGACAAATATCATGTAACTTACCATCACGTCCCCTTCATGCCTTCTCAGGAACATTCTTGTTGAAACAGCTTCTGCAGTCAGCTTCTTTTATGTCCATAGTCTCCATGCGGCATACGCCCTGCGTTTTTTCGAGGCTTTTGTACGTATCAAAGTGAATGAAACACCGACTCTTTGTTAATCAGGACTGACTTCAATACTTCGAACTTTCTGTTGATAAATTAAACTGAAACCCGCACTAGATCGCGTTTTTTCGTGTTTGTTTAAACCGCATTGCAGTAATTTATGTCGGTTCGGGAGCCGGAAAATATCACTAAGTGCCAAGTATAGCGTTAAGTGTCTCATATGCACGAGGAAAAATAAATCTCAAAAATACATTACAATGATTAAAATATATTAAGCTTGTGCATATTTTATATGATTTGTAAAATATAAAGATGATAAAATTCAATATGTATTAAACAATAATCTAAATAGAGTTTTCGTTTTTCTCCGTGTACCTTCTGCACGAAAGGCTGGATTTTACTCACACAGCAAAACAACTTAACCATATCTGGCAGCCGGCTTGCGCGAAAAGTAATGGATACTCTGTTCGATGGTTACTTTTCTCCTTTCACGTACCGGTTGAGTCGGTAAACCTCGACGACCGGAACTTCGCTTTGGATGTCCGTTTGGAATTGCTCAGTTGTGATGTCACTCGGGATTCCTGCTATGACTCCTGATATGCAAACAACATGCTTTGGAATGTACGCTGTGTACAAACTGTTTTCGTTGTTGATATGGTCGACGATGGAATTCGCTCTTATGTAGCTGTTGAAGATAACCATGATTTTGTTTCTTCCGATCTGCTTCATATCGATGATGTGGTTTTTGTATCCCTCCAGGCTTCGTAGCTTCGATCCCAGGGAAAATTTGTTGATTCTTCCTCCTTGTGGTCCACCTCGTAGCTCGAAATAAACCCGATATGGAGCCTCATCGCGGATGTTGTACTCAAATTTCACTCGTTGTTTATTTTGCCTTCCATTTTCTTCTTTTGCAGTGTTTTTCCCTCCGGTATCCGGAGGGTCTTCTATCTCCCCCATAACCTCACTTCGATTCGCCTTCTGCCACCAAAATGGTGCCCGTATTTTCGCGACACTTTCAATCACTGATTTCTCTTTAATCCCACTTTTTCTCAACTTACTGTTTCCTTGGCGATACTTCTCCTGTTTTCCTTCACGTTGTCACACAAAACTCCGATCGTTCAACCACCGTATTTGCACTAATAAACCTCAATTCTTTTTTCTCGCAACCGCACGCTTGAAAAATGACTTCGGAATGATGCTGCAAATCTAAAATCAAAACAATGAGAAATGTCACCGAGGGACGTCAAACCAGTGTACACGATCAAAAGGAATTAAGGTGGTCGAAAAATTTAGCGTGACATAATTTGTGAACCATCCCTTAGGTGTGTATATGGAAAAATATGGGAGTCCTTTCCTTAGGTGACCACAGACAAGCAGACATAACACTTGAAACTATTTTCTTCAAAATCCAACGCTCAGTTTACACTCATCATTTGGTGAGCAAATAGAGATAATAAACTATAAAGAAAGAATGTCGCTGTCGGAACATCGCTCTAGTTTTCTTTATCTATTGGTGAGCATGTTGCACGAAATACTGTTTCATGAAATAAGACCGGCAGATGGTGGTATCACAGACAAACAGACGTAACACTTAGAACAAATCGCGATTAAAATCATAGTCGTGAGAACATATACGCCCAATGCTAAAATGGCTGTGTTTGGCCGATGAGCCAACAGGTGGCGGTAGTGTGTAAACGTCAAACACGAACAAAAACGATGCCAGCGATGTGGGCGGTGGGTTGGCCACCTACCATATATTTAAATCGACAGTTAAAAAGGTGGTCGATGGACATCGATGAGAGTGTGACGTCTGTTTGTCTGTGGTGGTAGCGTGAAACATCAAACACGATGAAAATCGATGCGCGCGTCTTTGGTTGTGAGGTTTGAAACGTAGCTAATTTGAAATGATCGTTAAATAAGTCGTCAATGGAAATTTTGTATGTGTTACGTCTATTTGTCTGTGGGTGACCCATTAGACTGATGCAAATTTTAAATCTTTGCTCCCCTATGCTTAAACCACAGACAAACAGACGTAACACTCTAATTATTTCCATCGTACAGCATAATAGCACCCAATCCTAATATTTGGTAGTTGGCCGACTGGCCACTCGTGGCGCTAGCATCACTTTTGTTCGAGTTTGACGTTTGCTCACTACCGCCACCTAGTTCACGGTTGGCCAAAATGAAGTATTTTAGCATTGGGCGTAAATGTTCACGTGACTATGTTTTAAGTTGATAATTGTTCAAGCTGTTACGTCTGTTTGTCTGTGCTTAAACGGTGTCAGTGTGATAAAAATGATTCTCCCAAAATTTGAAGTGTTGTGAAAGAATTTTGGCTGTACACACGCCTTTTGAAGTTTATATGGAAATTACTATGGAAAGGGCAAACCTTTTGAACTGCTCTTCAAATAATTATTAATCTATGGAAAAGTGAACAAACTCTTCTCATATGAAATCTTCCTAGCTACAACTTTGCCAAAGACCACATTTTGATGAGACTACGTAAGGATAATTTGTTATTATTGATAACAACGTCTAAATCATGCTGAGATGATCATTCAATTACTTTCAGAGCAACACTGGATCTCTTTGATCTCTTCTACCGTCTCAGATTCTACCCGTCAGGAGCACCACTGTTGCCTGCCGAATAGTTGGTGAAGCATGCTGCATGTAAACCCACTTTATGATGATGAATAACGATTTATCCTGACGTACTATCAAAATGGTGTAGCTGAAAAGATTGCACATAAGAAGAGTATAAGGAGGCAGGATTCGTCATTGATTTTGGAATTTTTAAAAGCATTTTTTTCGTTCAAAATCCACAAAATTTACAGGAAAATGTGTAGCTAAGTCAGCGAAAAAAAATGTGCAGAAAATTAAACACTGAATTTATGATATTTTTGAACAATTGTGCTATTGCGATGTTTAAGTTCTCATTTTACTGTTAAAAAATTCTCTGAGAATCCAGCTCAGGATCATGTAGAAGTTCCCTCCAAGATTCTTGAAGATTGCTGTACATGGTTCTATGGCATTCACTTACACAACTAAGATGCCCAAACGCAAAGGGGTGTAAGTGACATTCTGGTCGATTTTGAGTTGAGTATACAGAAGAATTCCAATGTTTCCAAGCTTTGCAACGGTATTTGTTTCTGCAAGAATGAGAATGTTATTTTCGTACAGTGTAAAATTTCAGTTCATTGGTTTTCTTTTGCCCCTTCGCTCAAGCGATGGTACCAACTGTAAAGAATTGATTTCCGTTGTTATAAAATTCATTCGAGTACAAAGAGTACGAACGCGTGTTTTTTTTTCGACTCTACCGAAAATCCGTGAAAATACAGTCCGCTTGTGAGCTATCCGTAACATTTTGGTCGGATTCGATCCGGATAAGCTTGACCGCGTGAAAGTAGTGATTTGTTAATTCGATTCGTGCGAAGCGAGTCGCGGAAACATTGATTTTGATTTGTGCAGAACGCGGCGGGAAAAGTGATTTTGGTTAAGCCGGTTGCGATTTTGGCACGGTGTTGTACCTTCCCAAAACAAGTTGATTCCTGTCCGCGTGTGCCGCGTCGAAGAAAAAGTTCTTTCGGGGTTAGAAAAGTACTTTTGTTCCTCCGCATCTGGAGTGTCCGGATAGTGATTTCGACCAGTCATCGATTCCGGTTAAGTGCTTTCGGAGAAGGGAAAAGTGAAAGTAGCTTGTCGGAAATGTGATTCGGCACGTTAACGCCGTAGAAAAAAAACTGATTGACGTTGCTTCTTGGAAATCATCCGGCGCCATCTAGAAAAACGTTCTGTGTTTGGCTCGGATAGCAAAACTGTGTGATTCCAAGAAACGACGCAAAGAAAGTGAAGTTGAAGAAAAAGAAAAGTGAAATGCCGCGATCCGGGCTCCGGAAGAGATTAAAGTATCCAACACCGCAAGACAAGTTCTCGACCCCTGTGGCAACCGTTCGTGAGCAGAAAGAAGAGCAAATGGCGAAGCGCGAAAAAGCCAATGTGACGGAGGCCATTGCTGCTTACAGCCAGTGTTGCGAGACGGCCCGAGGAAAAGTCGATCGATTAAGGACGGCAATTCAAGCTGCTGAACTTGATCACACGAAATTCAGCATCCATGCATTAAAAACGTACCTGAAGATCGTGGACGGTGCTTACGATGAGTACAACTCATACCAAAACAAAATTTACCTGGCCGACCCGTCCCAAAAAGCGGAATTTGAACCAAAATTCGTGAATTTTGAGGAGTTGTACGAATTTGTCAGGATTGCTGTGTGTCAAATGATTGAGGAATACGAGGAGTTCAAAACTGCCCCGGCGACGGTCGTACAAGTTCCAGTGCAGCAAAATCAACCTGGTGGCAGCGGCATTGATTCAATGATGCGATTTTCTCCAACGATCGTTTTGCAACTGTTACCGTTTGTAACAATAAGCCTGTTAGTTTGTAAGTTTTTGTATTTCCTATTATTATTATTTATATGTCTCCGTGAAATTTTAAATTTAAATCCTATTGCATACCATAAAAACACCCCTACACCTGATATAAATTTAGTACACTACACTACAATAAAAACTAGCTATAAGTAAATGTATAACAGTTAGAGTTCAGTGGAGGAAAAGTAAGAGAAAAAGACTACCCAACGATAGAGGGATTAGGCATCGGAGAAGGATAGATTCGGTCTATTTCCTATAAGGATCCAATTCGAAGTGGACGTTAGAAGTTAAAAGAAAGTTAAAAGGAAGTTAAGAGAGTTAAGAAAGAGAAGTGAGGAGCGAAGAAGCGAATCAGGTTATATTCGTGAATTTAGGACCCGTGGAGGTTAATTCTGGAAACTCCTTCCGGATTGAGTCCCTTAGAGCCCGCTAGGGCATTTGAATCCAGGTAGAACGAAGCCTGCTCCAAGGTAGAACGAAGCCTGCTCCAAGACCAAGTGACCGAGTACGTAGAATCCCGTGGCCGACGACCTGGTTTCGAAGGACGCTAACCTCCAGGACGGGTCGTTCTTAGGAGTCGAGGCCAACGAGCGTCCATTCCCAGCACCCCGTTCAGCTTTTCCACGCTGTCAGCTCCGTCGAACCTGCTCCGTAGTATACCGTGCCACCATCCCTGCAGAGATCCCTGAATATACCGGCCGGTTAGGTAATTAGATATAGCGACACTACACTGCACATCCACCCACACAGATATGTACATTGAGGGTAATATACAGGCTACATTATAAATCACCAAAGCTTTCATTTACACCCATCCCAATATCCGAGGTCTGATTAGCCTAATAGAGTACTCCAGCCGACCTTGAGACCAGAGAGGTGCTCCAGATCGCGCTAGCCAAGAAAAGAGGTCCTTGACGCACCCAACCTCAAAAGGCCGTTGCTTAGCCAAGCTTGCCGGGGTCTTTGTCCTGGTAACCCACGTGTTGCCCAACCTAGCAGTAACAAATGGCGCCCAACTAAATCAATCGAAAAGCTAATCAGATCTCAAAAAAATAATTGGCATTATTTTTTTTCACACGGAGAGTAGGAGAGACAAATTGAACAAATTTACAGCAATACACGGTAATTAACCCCATACTTCTGATATAACGGAACCACGCAAAGGCGGCTTACTAGTGCGCGTACGTTTTCTGAAGAGAGCATTTGAGCAGTTGTTCGGTGAATAAGTGAGCGAGTGAACGAAGTTTGAACAAGTATTTCGAGTTTAAAACAAAGTTAGAAACGGGTCTTGATTCGATGATTTTTTAGGAACAAATTTAGCTTACTGATTGAACGATTCTCAGAGGAAGTGATTGCGATATTATCCCGCTAGTGCGGTAGCTTAGAATAACAAATTTTGATTTTCTTTATTGGTCATAGTTGATAGCTCAACATGGATCTTACAACACAGTACCATAAGATGGACGTGTCCCATTTGAGCATTGATGAAGTAGAGTATGAATTATTCATTCGGAAAATTTCGTACAATTTGAATGAGCACGAAAGCGTGAAGCGACGCAAGCTGAAGGACCAGTTGAGGAAGGAGAGAGCGTTGGATAGTCCAGTCCTGATAGGTAGTGGTACTTGGTCCACCACATCCGATGAACTTCGAGTGATTTTCTCCAAGTTGATCACTATCGGAAGCCTGTTAGAGAGTTCCAAACTGGATGCTAGAAATAGGGAGAAATTGATTACGCGATTAGTACATTTCAGAGTGCGAATCTCACGATTACACTCAGCGTCGGACTCTCACAAGTTCGTTGCAGAGATAGCTAAATTAGAGAAAGAGGTGAATCACATCTGCAAGCAGCATTGTCCGCTACTAGCATCAGTGGCCGAAGAGGAAGATGTCGAGGTAGAACTGTCGAAAGTGTTAGAAGAAGTTAGGACCGAGATAGTCGATTTGAATCAATCGATTGCTCCGGCTGAGTCTGAAGAGGCTCAGAGTAATGAACGTAGGAATTTTCAAATTGCAGAGAAGGAGAAAGAACTGAATTCGTCAATCAGACGGACGGAAGAAATATTAGGTCAATTAACAAATTATGAGAATGGACAGGTGGAAGATCTCCCAAATTTATTGAGAGCTTTCAAAGATTTTGTAATACAGACGTCAGAGTTGGACAAAAAACGTAGACAGAGGGAAATTGAAAAAGAACAGCAGAAAATGAAGGAGGCTGAACAGCATCTTCAGAATAAAATTCGACTCGAGAAGTTGTTAGCAAATCTGAATGAGAACCTAAAATCCGATGTAGTTGCGAAGAAATCGACCGGTGAATCGTTGTCGTTAGCATCCATCGAGCCGAGGAAATCTGAAAAAGTAAGGTTTGAGTCAAATAGGTCTAGTTCGAAGTTATATGCTACAGCTAGCGAGAATGAAAGCTCATGTTCTGAGAGCTCTGTCTTATGCGTAGAACCCCGATACAGTAAACCCACCAAAACTCGATCACGAAAATTATCTCACGCTCCACGATCTCGATCCAGTCATAAACATGACTCAGAGAGAAAGGGTAGGAAGAAGTACGAAAGCACGGACTCCGTCACAGAGAGTGAGAGTTCGAGGTCGTCGAAAAGTAGTAGTAGGTCGTCGTTGAGCTCCGAAAGCTCTTCTGACCACCACCGGCGACATCGTAGAGGAAAACCTAAGCGAGAGAGGTCTAGGTCAACTAGACGAGTCTCAGTCTCAGAATGGCGACTAAAATACGATGGTAGAGATGAGGGCAGGAAACTTTCCGAGTTTCTCAAAGAAATTAAAATGAGAGCTCGTGCCGAGGATGTGAGCGATAGGGAGCTTTTCCGATGCGCGATTCATCTGTTTTCAGGCAGAGCTAGAGACTGGTTTCTCGATGGTTATGAAAATCGAGACTTTCGAAATTGGTCCCAGTTGAAACGAGAACTCAAGAGAGAATTTTTGCCTCCAGACCTGGACTTCCAATTGGAAATCCAAGCGACAAATCGTCGCCAAGGTCGCGGTGAGAGATTTGTGGATTATTTTCATGAAATGCAGAAACTTTTCCACACGATGACGAAACCTATTTCTGAGCGTCGAAAATTCGACATAATTTGGCGGAATATGCGCCATGAATATAAAAATGCGATGACCAGTGCAAACATTCGTAGTTTGTCTAAACTCAAACGTTTCGGTCGTACTGTAGACGAAAATAACTGGTATTTATACCACAGATCGTCTGATAACCAGAAGTCAAGGTACCCACAGGTTAATGAAATCTCCGGGTCCAAAGACCGACCCAAGAAGGAGACACCGCCAAACAATACCAGAGTGTTTCAAAATTCAAAATATGCCACTAACAAACCCCAGAAGACAGTTTCTGAAAAACCGAGGCAGCCAGAACCGAGTAAAGAGGGTCGGCAGGAAACACAGCCCTCCGAGGTAATGGCTGGACCCTCCAATGCTTCATTAAAAATTTCACCCGATCAATACAAGCGACCACCAAACGGTGTCTGTTATAACTGTCGGAAATCAGGGCATCACTACAGCGAATGTAAGGAGAGGCTACAAAAATTCTGCCGAGTTTGTGGTTTCTTAGATGTATTCACAAGTGCTTGTCCAGTCTGTTCAAAAAACGCGGAGAGTTCAGCTTGAGAGGGCAAGCTGAATTTCTTCAAGAAAGTCCCTCCAATGCAGAGATTTCGCAAAGCTTACGAGATAATGGCTTTATTCCTTTCGCCGAAACGGATTCTTATAAACCACCAGAGCTGGAAGAGCTCTTCCTTTACAACGATGGAGATGCTCGACCTTTCGTTAAAGTACAGATACTGGGGAAAGAAATAATTGGCTTGCTCGATAGCGGTGCAGAACGCTCTGTGTTAGGCAGAGGAGCTGAAAAATTATTGAAATCTCTCAATCTCAAAATTCACCCCTCTACTATCACACTTGTAAATGCAGCAGGCAATAACATTCCAGTTATTGGCTGTGTTGATTTACCCATATACTTTGACAAACAAGTGAAAATAATTCCTATGATCGTGGCACCAAAACTCCACCGACGATTGATTCTCGGAGCAGGAGATTTTTGGAGAGCATTCAATATTCGTCCCACAGTCCAGACGACCGTGGAGATCGACGAAATTGACCAGCCAGAGAATGAGCTCGAACTAACCGATCAGCAGATCAGTGAACTCGAGACCGTGAAGCAAATGTTTAAAATTGCGATCGAAGGAGAGTATCTGGACACTACACCTTTAATCACTCACAGAATAGAGATTAAGGATGAGTTCAAGAACTCACCACCAATACGCATAAACCCATACCCAACATCTCCCCAAATGCAGACGAAGATAAATGCCGAACTGGACAAATTGATTGCTCAGCATGTAGTTGAACGAAGTCACAGCGACTGGTCACTGAGCACAGTACCGGTTGTCAAACCAAACGGAGAGGTTAGGCTCTGTCTAGATGCCCGTCGTTTAAATGATCGTACCCAACGCGATGCCTACCCGCTACCCCACCAGGACCGTATATTAAGCCGTTTAGGAAAGAGTAGATATTTGTCGACTATCGATCTCACGAAAGCGTTTCTTCAAATATCGCTCGAACCCAAATCGAGAAAATATACGGCTTTCTCGGTGTTGGGTAAGGGTTTGTATCAATTCACTCGATTACCTTTCGGTCTCATAAATAGTCCAGCCACTCTCTCCAGGCTGATGGACGAAGTATTGGGATACGGAGAACTTGAACCGGAAGTCTTCGTTTATCTTGATGACATTGTCATCGTAAGCGAAACTTTCGAAGCTCATCTCAATAGCTTACGAGAAGTGGCACGTCGACTTAAAAACGCTAACTTGTCCGTTAATTTGGAAAAATCCAAATTTTGCCTGAATGAACTTCCTTATCTTGGCTACTTATTAACCCCAGATGGCTTAAAACCGAATCCTGATCGCATCGAAGCGATCGTGAATTACGAGCGGCCCACCTCAATTCGCGCCCTTCGACGCTATTTGGGGATGGCGAATTATTACCGCCGCTTCATAAGCAATTTCAGTGAGATAACCGCGCCTCTCACTAATTTGCTTCGTAAAAAGCCAAAGACAGTCGTTTGGAACGAGCAAGCTGAAAAAGCATTCATTGACATCAAAGAATGCCTAATTGCTGCTCCAGTTCTATGCAATCCTGACTTCTCTCGACCGTTTCAAATTCAGAGCGACGCGAGTGATACTGCGATAGCGGCAATACTGACGCAGCAGTATGACGAAGGAGAAAAAGTTGTCGCATACTTTTCTCAGAAGCTCACTCCTGCTCAGCAAGCGTATGCAGCTTCGGAGAAAGAAGGACTTGCTGTTCTGTCTGCAATCGAAAAGTTCCGACCTTACATAGAGGGAACTCACTTCGTTGTCATTACTGACGCATCGGCGCTCACATACATCATGCGTGGGAGGTGGCGAACTTCTTCACGTTTAAGCCGATGGAGTATCGAGCTACAGAGCTACGACCTCGAGATAAAGCATCGACGGGGGAAAGAGAACATTATTCCCGATGCACTATCAAGAGCCGTTGAGAGCATGGATGTTGAAGACTCAGGAGATACCTGGTACTCCGATTTGATGAACAAGGTGAGAGAGTCCCCCGAGGACAATCTCGACTACAAAATCGAAGATGGAAAACTCTTCAAACTTTTGCCGACTAAAACCGATGTTTTAGATTACACACATCAATGGAAATTATGTGTGCCTCATGATTTACGTTCTCAGGTGCTAAAAGAAGAGCACGACGATTCGTTACATATCGGCTTTGAGAAAACATTAGACCGAGTGAGAAAATTGTATTTTTGGCCGAAGATGTCTGCTTCTGTCCAGAGGCACGTCCAGCATTGTCGAGTTTGTAAGGAAACGAAACCGGCTAATGTTTCTCAACACCCTGAAATGGGGAAACCCAGACTAGTAACCAAGCCATTCCAAATATTGTCCATTGACTATATACAATCATTGCCCAGAAGCAAATCTGGCAATGCGCACCTTTTAGTCCTTCTGGACTTGTACTCAAAGTGGACAGTGTTAGTACCAGTTCGAAAGATATCGACTAGTGTAACCATAAAAATCCTTGAAGAACAGTGGTTCCGAAGATTTTCAGTTCCAGAGATCTTGATATCGGACAATGCGTCGAGCTTTGTCAGCCACGATTTCAAAAACTTCCTTGAACGATTCCATGTGAAACACTGGACGAATGCTCGACACCACAGTCAAGCCAATCCTGTGGAGAGGCTAAATCGTAGCATCAATGCGTGCATCAGAACCTACGTGAAATCGGACCAGAGGTTGTGGGACACTCGCATTTCCGAGGTAGAGCATGTGATCAACACCACTCGACACTCATCGACTGGTTTCACACCATACAGGATTGTGTTTGGACATGAGATTGTCTCTTCTGGTGACCAGCACATCCGGGAAGTAGACGTAAGAGATTTGTCTCCCGAGGAACGAATTGAGCAGAAGCAAGCTGCTGATAGCAAGCTCGCTGATCTCGTTCGGAGAAACCTCGAAAAGGCACATGAGCACAGTCGTCGCAATTACAATTTACGGTACAATAAACCCTCACCGGTGTACCAAGTAGGTCAGCAAGTCTATCGTCGAAATTTCACTCAGTCGTCTGCAGCAGAATCCTATAATGCTAAACTAGGTCCAACTTACATCCCTTGTACAGTAGTCGCACGTAGAGGAACTAACTCTTACGAGCTAGCTGATGATCAGGGGAAGATCGTCGGAATCTTCTCCGCTGCTGATCTTAAGCCAGGAGTCGTAGCTTCGGAATGAGTTGTCTTGTCTGTCCATGTCAAGTCATTGTCAGGTCAGTTAGTGAATTCCACTCAATGTAGTATAGTCGTTTTTTTTGTCCGAGATAAATAGAAACGTCCTTAGGTCCAATCTATGTTGCATATTTAATAAAATTGTCGATCGATCACTAAAAGTAAACAAATCGTTGAGAGAGAAAATTAGGTAGAGACTCAAGCTAGCGTGGTAGGTGTTTGTGTAGATGTTTTTTTGTTCATAGCCCCAATCCCCATCAACCGCCATTGCATTCTAAAGGAGTAGCGTGCTCATTGAAATTGTCGAAATGACCAAGGTAATTAAAACAGCTAAATGCAGACAATCAATGCGCTTAGTAGCGATTTTAACCGGTTTAGCTCCGCACTCAAAAAGAATACAATATTGGCAAATTTTCAACGCAATAGACCACTAAATTTACAAAATTTCCCAGAAATTCCGCAACAACACTTAGCACTGCGAACCACACGAAGCTATTTGAGAATCAAATGGCTATTGTGTTGCTTGAGAGATGCTCTATCAGTAAGCGAGATTTTATTGCAGTATACGAATAACACACCCCTGAAAATAATAGGGTAAAGCGCGTAAAATGGTACTTGTTCGAGTTTCAGGAACTCGTTTGCTATTTTGTTGAATTTCGCGTTCATAATGCTACTTTTCACATGAGTCGAGTCAAACATGAAAGGTGTTGTCCCAAACCTGGGCTTAATTTGTAAAGAAAAGTTTAAATGAAAATAAACTTTATCTTCGATAAAGTTTATTTTCTAGAGGGAGTATGTGATAGTGTTACCGTTTGTAACAATAAGCCTGTTAGTTTGTAAGTTTTTGTATTTCCTATTATTATTATTTATATGTCTCCGTGAAATTTTAAATTTAAATCCTATTGCATACCATAAAAACACCCCTACACCTGATATAAATTTAGTACACTACACTACAATAAAAACTAGCTATAAGTAAATGTATAACAGTTAGAGTTCAGTGGAGGAAAAGTAAGAGAAAAAGACTACCCAACGATAGAGGGATTAGGCATCGGAGAAGGATAGATTCGGTCTATTTCCTATAAGGATCCAATTCGAAGTGGACGTTAGAAGTTAAAAGAAAGTTAAAAGGAAGTTAAGAGAGTTAAGAAAGAGAAGTGAGGAGCGAAGAAGCGAATCAGGTTATATTCGTGAATTTAGGACCCGTGGAGGTTAATTCTGGAAACTCCTTCCGGATTGAGTCCCTTAGAGCCCGCTAGGGCATTTGAATCCAGGTAGAACGAAGCCTGCTCCAAGGTAGAACGAAGCCTGCTCCAAGACCAAGTGACCGAGTACGTAGAATCCCGTGGCCGACGACCTGGTTTCGAAGGACGCTAACCTCCAGGACGGGTCGTTCTTAGGAGCCGAGGCCAACGAGCGTCCATTCCCAGCACCCCGTTCAGCTTTTCCACGCTGTCAGCTCCGTCGAACCTGCTCCGTAGTATACCGTGCCACCATCCCTGCAGAGATCCCTGAATATACCGGCCGGTTAGGTAATTAGATATAGCGACACTACACTGCACATCCACCCACACAGATATGTACATTGAGGGTAATATACAGGCTACATTATAAATCACCAAAGCTTTCATTTACACCCATCCCAATATCCGAGGTCTGATTAGCCTAATAGAGTACTCCAGCCGACCTTGAGACCAGAGAGGTGCTCCAGATCGCGCTAGCCAAGAAAAGAGGTCCTTGACGCACCCAACCTCAAAAGGCCGTTGCTTAGCCAAGCTTGCCGGGGTCTTTGTCCTGGTAACCCACGTGTTGCCCAACCTAGCAGTAACACAACAGTCAGCCTTGCCGAGCTTTGATGGTAAGTACTTTTATATCCTGCACATAAAGAATAAAATAATATGTTAATCAGTCAGTCGGGAAGTCTCTCTTATGCGCCTACGGTAGCCAGTATTTATTGCTCAGAAATCCCGTAGGTACGAACAAGTAAAAGGTACCAGAGTCGTAAGAAATACCACTTGAGATAGGTAGACATGACAAGTACGAGAATTGGTTCAAGTTCCGCCAGATGTTTCGTGATATCGCAGATAAGTGCATTAGCGATTCAGTCGCAACGAAGCTACATTATCTTGACAAGGCACTTGTCGGAAAAGCGCATGGAGCGATCGACTCTCAGATCATCCGAGACAATGACTACGAAGGAGCTTGGCGTAGTTTGACGGATCAGTTCGAAAATCTGCCAGCTCTTATAAATGATACGATCACCAAACATCTGAGCTTGAAAACGATGACGACTGAATCCTTCCACCAACTCAAGTCGTTGGTTGATGATGTGGAAAAATGTATCAGCTCGCTGGAATTCCACAATTTGAAATTGGACAAGCTCTCGGAGGCCATCGTAATCAACTTGATTTCCTCAAAGCTTGATGTGGACACTCGCAAAATCTGGGAATCGAATATGAAGCGTGGGCAGCTACCCACCTACAAGCAACTGATATCTGTCCTGCGTAACCAGCAGCACGTCTTGGAACGCTGCGATAATGCGAAGTCACTCCAGAAGTCTCGTGGTGGCCAACCTGCATCTCGCATTGCTCAGACGACGGCAAGCAAGGCACATACATCAGTGATCCAGAAAGGAAGCGAATCCTGTCCCTTGTGTGAGGAGAAGCATTTCGTAGAAAAGTGTGACGCTTTCAAGCGTAGTGATGTGAAAGGAAGATATGACAAAGCGAAGCAACTTGGACTGTGTTTTACCTGTTTGAAAAAAGGACATCGTACAAGCGATTGTTTATCGAAAGTGAAGTGTTCAAAGTGTTCAAAACGGCACAACGTATTGCTGCATCCAGAAGAAAAGTGCGTTCCAGCGCAATCAGATTAATCGAATGCAGCAGTGAAGGCTGACGAAGTTCCCAAAAAAGGTGCGCCCACAACAGTGGCAAAGTGTATAATTCCATGCAGAGCTGCTGAAACGCCGGCGCAGGTGTTGCTTGCAACAGCGGTGGTGTACGTTCTCGGCAGCAGCGGCGATTATCATGAGTGCCGTATTTTGCTGGACTCAGGAGCGATGGCAAACTTCGTCTCTCAAAGAATGGCGGATTTATTGCAGTTGCGCAAGCAATACGTGAACGTGCCTGTTATTGGAGTCAGCGGAATGCGCACGTCTGTGAAGTTTCAAGCTAGGGGTGGGACAGCTTTTGCTTTTGAGCAAGCTCTTGAGCTCAATACAGAGTAACTCTGAGTAACTCTTGTTGCTCGATATCAAGCGCGCATAGCAACCCATGTAGTAACCTGCTGTTAGTGTGGTAAAAACAATTGACGCCTTTGGTGGTGCATTGAAGAATGTAGTTTCGTTTTCATAAGTTCCGACACTGCCTTTGTCTCGAGTTTCACTTTACTATCAAAAGGGATTAACGTAGAAGTTTACATTTACGCACGAATTGTCAGTTGTCATTTAACGACCACATATGAACAGGCTGAATAAAATCAAACAGCGAGATCTTCTCTGAAATGGCTGACTTTTCCAAAAATATTCTGATCCCTAGACTATTCTTAAAATAATTGTATTGCGTAATTCATGATTATCCCTTAATCAATGTGGGATAGAACTCTAACCTCAGTCCGAAAAACATATTGTTAAAAACGTAACTTTTCCTGACTGTTCCACGCTATGACGTTGCAAAGTGTGATTTTCATATAGGGTAAAATTAAAAGTTTCAGATTTTTTTCACAATTGATCATTTTATTGACATGAATTTATTACACTCATTGAATGTCCCATTGCTACTTCAAAAGTGTTTTTTCTTCCCAGATAGATTCCTACAAATTTCCAAAACGGAGAGAATGGTTAAATCTCGCACACAAGAGCCGAAGCTGCAATTTACTAGTGGGTGGTCTTCCGCATATGGGTCAGGATGTAGGACAATTTCTCATGCTGACTCTAGGTGCGGATGTGTGATGGGCCACTCATAAATCTCAGGGGAAGCTTATCCTGGAACACTTTTAGCAATTGCATGTCTTTCTTTTTGAACGTGGCATGTACGATGACATCAGATCGCGACAAGAGCTCGGTGTGTTTAGTTTGGATTTCATTGGTACGAGACAGGCGATCTTCGCGGTACTGCATCTGCCTCAGCTTAGAGCTCTTGTTAAGACCGACATAGATTTCATACAAGTATAAGACAACTGAAAAAAAGGCACCAATGAGTTTTGATCAATTTTGATTTAATTTCAAATAATTTTCCGTTTTACTTACATTGGCTGCCGTGAAAAATATTACCTTCACGAGATATTCAGTATCAATATTAGCAACTTCGCATTTGGTACTAATCGATGTTGTCGAAAAACCGATTTGACAGATTGACTACTACGTACAATTTACGTCGGTTGGTACTGAGATCCAAGTAATCGCACATAATTTTGAGCAAAATGTGAGTAACTCAAGCTTGCTCAATGTCCAACGTGTTGCTCTGTGCAAAGCTGTCTCGCCCCTAGGTTTCAAGTACACGTGATGGCGAAGTCCAGAGTCTCTGATGATGAATTCTGTCTAGACTATTTGGTGGTCCCTCGTGTCACTGGTGTGCTTCCGGTGAAAAAGGTGCATATTGGTGACTGGCCGATACCTGCTGGAATACATCTTGCAGACCCAACGTTCTTCGAACCATCCCCTATCGATATGCTGATCGGTGCGGAGGCTTTTTATGACATGCTGCTCTCAGGTAAGGTTAAATTGTCCTCTGAACTACCTATCTTGCAAGAAAGTGTATTGGGGTGGCTAGTATCTGGCCGAGTGGCGGGCTCTGAAGCAGTGACAACAGTCCGCGCATGCCAAGCGATGGTACTGCCCGGAGCAGACGCGGAGCTGACCAATACACTGAAGCAGTTCTGGACCATCGATAACCAAACCACCGAGCCGGAACGTGATGATGACGACTGCGAGAGACATTTTCTGGAGACCTTCGAGCGCGCAGCTGACGGTCG
Source organism: Aedes aegypti (assembly GCF_002204515.2). Classification (NCBI taxonomy): domain Eukaryota; kingdom Metazoa; phylum Arthropoda; class Insecta; order Diptera; family Culicidae; genus Aedes; species Aedes aegypti. The sequence goes on along the minus strand of NC_035107.1, from coordinate 148,372,195 downwards.
GTATGTAGTACGATTACCATTTCGTAAGGAAGTTGGAGAACTGGGAGCATCTCGTCTGCAAGCTGAGAAGCGCTTCTATCAACTAGAGCGACGGTTGGATCAGAACCCTGAAAAAAAGAAGCAGTATGCTGAATTCATCCAACAGTACATTGACCTTGGTCATTGTAGGGTGCTGACAGAAGATGAGATTGGTAATGTCGACGCGTACTATCTACCGCACCATGGCGTCTATCGACCAGACAGCTCAACAACAAAGTTACGGGTCGTTTTTTATGGTTCTTCCAAGAGCACTACTGGATACTCATTGAACGACTTGATGATGATTGGCGCTCCTGTTCAAGACACGCTGTTTGAGATATTGGTGCGTTTTCGACTGCACAAATATGCATTTACTGTTGATGTGCCGAAAATGTACCGGCAGGTACGTGTGAACCAAGATGACACCAAGTTCCAGAGAATTCTATGGCGTGACGATCGATCTAAGCCCTTGCAAGAGATCGAATTGACGACGGTGACCTACGGGACGGCGGCAGCTCCGTTCTTTGCCACACATGCACTGAACCAGTTGGCATTCGACGAGCAGGAGAACCACCCGGAGGCAAGCAGAGTGGTATTGAAATGTGTGTACGTCGACGATGTACTGTCGGGTGCGGACACTATTGAGAAGGCGAGAGAGCTGTAAGAAGATCTTGTTGCTTTATTAGCGAAAGGTGGATTTATTTTGCATAAGTGGTGCGCAAACGATTCATCGTTACTAGAAGACATCCCCATTGACCGACAAGAAAAACAGATTAATTTCCAGAACTACGATGCTAAGGATGCAGTTAAGACTCTCGGACTTCTATGGAATCCCGTCGAAGATAACCTTTTCTTCAGCGTCAAGCCGCTTGATAAGGATCATGTCCACTGGACGAAACAGCAAGTTCTGTCGGAGATAGCCAAACTATTCGACCCACTCGGTTTGCTAGGGCCGACGGTTGTATTGGCTAAAATCATCATGCATGAGCTTTGGAGAAGCGGCATAGGATGGAATGACGAGTTACCACCAACATTAATGACACAGTGGAAGAAATTACGGAACGAGTTCTCGGAGATTGCTGACATTCAAGTTCCAAGGCGAGTGACAACCGATGCAGCTGTGTCTTGGGAGATTCATGGCTTTGCAGACGCGTCTTCCAAGGCGTATGGTTGCATCTATCTTCGGAGTGTGCTTGCAAATGGAACAGCGGAAGTGTTCTTGCTGTGCGGGAAATCACGGGTCACCCCATTAAAGGAAAGTGAGCGTAAGCCGAAGGACGACAAGGAGCCTGCTGAAATGACAATGCCTTGGCTGGAGCTTTGTGCTGCGAAGCTGTTATCAGAACAAACGAACAAGGTGTACAAGGCATTGGGCATTACCGTGGATCGAGTTGTATTGTGGTCTGACTCGCAAATAGTGCTCAGCTGGCTGCAGTTCATGAAACCGGGCACACCGATATTTGTTACCAATCGAGTAAGTCAGATTCGTGAAGTGACAAGTAAGTTCGAGTGGAGATATGTGGCAACCAAGAACAACCCTGCAGACCAGATATCTCGCGGCCTACATCCAAAGTTGTTGAAAAAGAGTGATTTGTGGTGGAGAGGTCCGCCTTTTTTGCAAGTAGCAGACATCGGCCCGATAGTGATGCTGTGCGAGAAGGTGGTTCCTGACGACGATCAAGTGATGAAGACGATTTTGAAGTTCAGCGATCTTCGAAAACTGGAGCGCATCTTTGGTTACGTTATGAGGTTCATCGGAAACTGTAAGGTGAAGGCTGATCAACGACGAAGTGGAAAGCTGAATAAGTTGGATTTCTTGGCTGCTATTGAAGTGATGGTGAAGGCTGTACAGAGAGAAGCATTCAGTGAAGAAATTAAGTGCATAGTGAAAGGCAAAATGATCAAGGGAAAGCTGAACAAATTGAAACCACTATTGGAGAAGAACAGTGGCTTATTGCGCGTCGGCGGTCGTCTGTGCAATTCTGATCTGCCATTTAACGACATCATATCACTGAACTGATCATCGAGACACTACATCGTGAGCATCTACATGTGGGACAAAATGGTCTGCTAGCGGCGCTGCGAAGTAGCTTTTGGCCCATAAATGCGAGGAGAGCGATTCATCGAGTGCTGCGGCGTTGCATTCAATGCTTTCGGGTCAAACCTAAAGACACGGAGCAATTGATGGGTGATCTTCCGAAGTGCAGAGTTACAGTCGCCGAACCATTTGAAAAAACCGGCATCGATTACGCAGGACCCATATTATTGAAGGAAGGACGTCACAAAGCACCGGTTAAGGCTTACATCGCTATTTTTGTTTGCCTATGCACCAAGGCAATACATCTTGAGTTGGTTACTTCGATGTCTACTGACTCATTCATGGCTGCTTTACATCGTTTTGTAGGCAGGCGTGGCAACGTGAGCGAATTGAGATCTGATAACGGCACTAACTTTATTGGTGCTCAGCGAGAACTGAAAGAACTGAGAGAGATGCTACAGTCGCAGATCTTGAACAGAAAGATGGACGAATTCTGTCAGGCACGGCGAATGCAATGGTGTTTCAATCCACCAAAGGCCCCACACCAAGGCGGGTTGTGGGAAGCAGGGGTGAAGAGTGCAAAGTAACTTCTTTACCGTGTGCTGGGTGAGTCCCATCTCACCTACGAAGAAATGAACACTCTGCTCATACAAATTGAGGCTATGGATCAATGCACGCGTTCGTTAGTTGACGTTTGAGCGGTGCCGTATTCACTTGTTGCCATAGTCACATAAATAACACGGCACCGCTCAAACGTCAAATAATGAACTCGTGCATTGGTCCATACTGAATTCACGCCCCCTTTGCCAACAATCAGATGATCCGCTCGACTACCAGGCCCTCAGTCCGGGGCACTTCCTCGTAGGTCGTGAATTGACTGGTATTCCAGAGCCAATGTATGATGGAGTCAAGGAGAACAGATTGTCCAGGTATCAGCTCGTCCAAAAGAGAAAGCAAGACTTCTTTCGCCGTTGGAGTAACGAATATCTAACTGAACTGCAACAGCGCAGCAAATGGAACAAGGAAGCTGCTGTCGTTCGGAAGGGTATGTTGGTGATTCTGAAACAGGATAATGCATCGCCATTGCAGTGGAAACTTGGTCGAATCGTAGACACCCATCCAGGGAGTGACGGTGTGACACGGGTGGTGACGGTTCGGACCATTTCCGGAGAATATCGAACAGATAGCAATACTTCCCATTTCGGACAACGAAGCATCGGTTCAGGATTGAGCCTAGCCCAACGCGGGGAGGATGTTTCTGCAAGAATGAGAATGTTATTTTCGTACAGTGTAAAATTTCAGTTCATTGGTTTTCTTTTGCCCCTTCGCTCAAGCGATGGCACCAACTGTAAAGAATTGATTTCCGTTGTTATAAAATTCATTCGAGTACAAAGAGTACGAACGCGTGTTTTTTTTGGACTCTACCGAAAATCCGTGAAAATACAGTCCGCTTGTGAGCTATCCGGAACAGTATTTTTAGGCGATTTTTTCGTACAACAGAAAAAAAATAACACAATTCTAAGGAGATTACCTTTTTTTTTAATTCTCATACTATTTGTATGTAATGAAAAATTGCTTTAAGCTCATTTTTCTCAAAACCATATTTTTATCACTCTGTTCAAAACCTTCTGAAATTTATTCATGAGTCCTACTCTTAATTCTGTAATTTTCATGTCTTGGAATATTACTTCAGATTCTATGGCTTCTATTAGTGGTTATCGTACAACTTTTGCAAAAACAAATTAATTTAAGGCTCAAGACTGCATCATTCAATCATCAGCAATCATCAAACAAGAAAAACCAGTTTTTTCGTTCAAATTTGAAGGAGTCCTCATGAAACTCTATCATTGCATTACAGATAGCAAGTGTAATGCAATGATACATTTTCATGAACATTGCTTCGAGTTTGAACAAAAAAACTGGTATTGAAAATTTGTAAAACAATGATGGTTATTTTCCTCTTAAACAAAATCATAAAAACAATTTTGAAATTGATGGCTGAAATAGGAGAAAAAAACTACTAATTAAAATTTAACACTTCACTTTTGCAAAGGAAAAAAATAAAATACTAAAATCACTAGTAAGGCGAGCAAATACCTCTAAACTCTAATATGTTGCTTATCTTGACATATAGGCTTATTTCGTCTGCGACTTACAGACTACTTTAAAAATTTAAATTCTGATTATCTACGCGAGATGGTAAGAAGCCCACACTGCAGTGTTTTCCAGAAATGTTCGTACCAAAGCACGATAGAATGTGCTGAGGCAGTGAGAATAATTAAAATCGCGACAAAAGTCCTGCGCTAGGGGGGTCTGTAGCCTTGAGGTTACGCTTTCGCTTCATAAGCGGAAGGTCATGGGTTCGATTCCCAGCCCCTCCACAAAGAAAACCGTCCAGCCACCAGAAGACGCCTCACGGAGGACCGTGCTTTGGGGAGCACATCCATCTTCCGTCAGTATCAGATGGTGATTGAGACAAACTGACCCTCTTCGCAGGCAGCTAGCCTCACTAATAGCAGAGCTCTCTCCTACCTGCTCGGTGTGAGAGTAAAAGAGTAGGAGAGAGTGAAACTAGATGTAAATATATGTCGAATTCGTTTTTGTCCAGTTCCAACCTAGGTTCGCACTAGTTCCAACCTAAGTGCTGTCAAAACGTTTTTTTATTCGCACAGGTTGGACCTAGTTTCGCACTAGTTCCAACCCCAAATCCGATAGGTTCGCACTGTGATGAATCACGGTTTCATGACTGGGTTCACCAATACAACTGCAATCGAACTGTCATATTTGTAACAACAAAAACAGTTTTCGATTGCGGTTGCGAAACAGATTTCGCTGCTTCTGTGATTAGAAATCTGAATCAGATTCTGACTCGGATTTCGAAGATTTATTTTTATCAGTTATTTCGGAAAATAACTTTATTTAAACAAAAGCCTGTAGGTAAAGTTTTGAACTACATGAGGGAGAACTACACGGATGAAGAGGTTGTACCTATATGCATTCATTTGTTTATCAGGGCTGCCCAACGTACGGCCGCGGGCCATATTCGGCCCGCGAAGAGTTTGAAGATACTTTTTCTTGGCCCGTTGAGAATTATAAATACCAAATTGGAGTTAGCACATAAGAAGGCTAGACATTTCATTTGTAAATTACTCAAATCAATAACAAATTTGAAGATTTTTTTTCGGCAGCAAAATTTTATGCACTTATTTTGAGACTACGAACAATGGCGAAAATTGTACTACACCAAGCATCGCAGAATTCGCTCTCATTTGATTTTGAAGCACGATCAAAGCAAGCGAAGAAAAATATCCCAGCTGTTACGGTCCACTATCGGAATTGTATCACAAGTTGTAACAAGTCTGATGGCTAGAAGCAGCGAACGAGATCTTCAAAGAGAGAGCGATGATAAAATCAATTTGTCTCGCCTGTTTTACTGTGTTTTACTTCACTGGCACGATAAACAATCCCCGAACTTCCGATAGCAATAGTGTCCCCCCAGGTTTGGAGCTTGTTTAGAGGGATTTTATCATGCACTGCTATCCCCCCAATTCGATCAAAGTTGTAGCAGTATACGATAAACAGTCTCTCATAATGTGCTGCATATTATGATACATTCAAACCTCCATGAGTCGATATTTCCGAGTCATGGAACAGAATTTCTTTGCAAAGCTGTTTCGAGGGGCCGTCATAGTAACCATGAAATTTTGTTCTTAGTATGGTTCCATGAGCCGATTTCGAGTCATGGAACATCGACTCATGGAGGTTTCACTGTAGTTACAGAAAGCGATACGTGAGAGATTCTCTCAATTTTCTCAGGATTCAATCCCTGTACTACACATAGGTCTAACGTGAGAACATCACGTTCATGATGTGAAAAGTTTTTATTTAATATTATAATCTTACAATATAAGAGTAATTTATTTCCTTTTCCTCTCTATTTGGTAGACAAAACTAAATGCATTTTGAGGGTGGACAAAAGTTTTTGAGAAATAGTGTAATTTTTAAAAACAATCTCATTGAATCATGGCCAAATGTTCTCGAATACTTGGAAGGATTGTGTCAACAATTTGGCAGATTCTTCGCAAAAGCTTGTTCACAATTCTCAAATAATGGGAAGTATGCACTTCAACAGAAAAGTAATCGCCTATCCTTGCGTGGGAAATTTCTTGTAAGAAATGCTAAAGAAAACCATTTTACTTCGACCGCAATACGATCCTGGACAACATTATCAAAGATTTCAAGATAGGATTTCTAAATTATGTAGGAGAGGATTGAAAGATTTCTAGAAACATTATTTTTAGGATTTGTAAGAATTCTTGGAAAATTTTGAGCAGGATGCCAGAACATGATTCGCACAGTATCCGATGAAAAGTTTTCGAATAATCATCTCTAACGTTAACAAGCGTTCGAAGTGGTTCGAATGTATTTTCGATCGAAAACCGTTTTGCATTCCCGTAAACTGTAAAATGAAGTGGGCCGTAGATTCGGACCAATAGGATTCGATCGAAAGTTTTATTGGTCGTGAACAAGAATAAGGGTGAATACACGGAATTTTGAATATCTTCAGAATTTCTATTATTCTACACTTGCATGTATCTCATATATTATTTTTTTTAACGCTCAGCATCTACCTAGGATTTCATTATCGTAATGCAAATACTAATATATTTTTTAGTGATGGAACTATGATGATATTTGCATTATAATAATTAAATCTTAACTAGATGCTGAACGTTTTCCATATCCATATCCAATATATGAGATACATGGAAATTCGATGTTAATACCTTACGAACTTACTATGGAGGATGTTCAAAATATCCTGGGCAAGATTATTTAATTATGTTGTCCTATCAGACTTTATGCGATTTCTAGAAAAAAAAATGCACCATTTACTGACTTTTGTTAGATTTTACGCAAATATCTGAACATCAAAAAATTTTTACCGCCGCACAAATTGTTTCTGTGATTTGGCCCGCTGTTTATAAGGGTTGGGTAAGCCTGATTTATATAAATTGAGTACAAAATCATTGTAATTCAGTCTCGACGAAACTTCCGCCTGAAATAACCAACAGCTGAAATGATTGTTGGGGGATTTGCTCAATCTGCGATTTGTTTTTGACAAGCATACGTGAAAAAATATAATACTCGTAGTATTATTCTGCAAAAGTGGCAAACACACAGATTGAAAAAAAATTAGTATAGCGAAACAACGTTTGACTGCTCGCAAGACAACGCCGCGTGATGACACGCACACCAACATACCATTTGACAGATGAACCTGAAAACGTTTTTTTATTCTAGAGTCAGGTTAGCACTAACCCAGGTTCAAAAACGAAAACGACAATAGATAAGTTTAAAATAGATCTGTATCGGTAAAGAAGCTACAAGATCAACTGAGTCCGGCACAGTAGTGGCCACGAGCACGGAGTGCCTTAACAAAAAAAAAAAGTCCTGCGTTTGAAATTATTCATGTTATATAATGGTTAGACTGATGTAAATTTTGGAGTTTTTGCTCCCCTATGCTTAAACGAAGTCAATTATGATGAAAATGATCCTCCCAAAATTTAAAGTGATTCGGAAGAAATTTGGTTGTGCAAACGCTATTTGAAATTTTTATGGAAATTACTATGGAAAAGGCAAACCTTTTGTGTTCAGTCCTCTAACTGCTCGTCATAATAATCTATGGAAAAGTGAACACACTCATCTCATGTGAAAACTTCTCAGCTACAACTTTGCCGAAGACCACATTTCGATGGGACGTAAGGATAATTTGTTATTTTTGATAACAAAGTCTAAATCATGTTGAGATGCTGAGATGATCATTCAATTACTTTCAGAGCAACACTGCTTTTTTTGCTATAGAACATAGTAGCCTGGTTTACTTTGATCTATCAACCGATGCACGAGTTCACTTTTTGACGTTTGAGCGGTGCCGTGTTATTTACGTGACCATGGCAACGAATGAATTTGGCACCGCTCAAACGTCAAATTAGTGAACTCGTGCATTGGTCCATTCTTCCCGTCAGGAGCACCATGGATCAATGCACGAGTTCACTAATTTGACGTTTGAGCGGTGCCGAATTCACTCGTTGCCATGGTCACGCAAATAACACGGCACCGCTCAAACGTCAAATAGTGAACCCGTGCATAGGTCCATTGTTGCCTGCCGAACAGTTAGTGAAGCATGCTACATGCAAACCAACTTTATGATGATGAATAACAATTTATCCTGACGTCCAATCAAAAAGTGGTCTTCGGCAAAGTTGTAGCTGGGAAGATTTCGCATTAGAAGAATTTGTTCACTTTTCCATAAAATATTATGATGAAGAGATAGAGGGCTGAACACAAAAGATTGGCGTTTTCCATAGTAATCTATATATAAACTTCAAATGGCGTGTGCACAGTCAAATTTCTTCCGAATCACTTCAAACTTTGGGAGGATGCTATTTACCATAATTAAAATCGTTTAAGCATAGGGGAGCAAACATTTCAAAATTTGCATCACTCTAATGATGGTGTTACTACATTAACAAAAATTTTGTAAACTAAAATATATTCTCAATAATACAAATAAACACAAGATAAATGCATCGTGCAGTACTTTTTTATTATATCGATATTTACATAGCAATGACCGTGATTCAAAAACCTAAATAATACTGAAAAAAAATATTCAAAGAAATATGAGATTCTGATGGAAATTAAAACTTTTTAACCAATTCCGTAGAATACCAAAGACATGCACAATACAATTTAAAACTCGCAATAAAATACTGATCAACTACGGTGCATAGCTGTTGTTGAATGTGATCGTAAAGAAAACATAAGAGAACAATTACTCAAAATCGTCATCAGCATCAAGGATCAGCTTGAAGGAGAATGGTTGGAAGACGTAACCGAGGCCTTCGTAGAACTTGCTCATGAACTCAACCCTGTGAACGATAAAAGAAAAGTTTGCATTTTTTCGAATCGATAACGTTTTGTCATTTCGGGAATCAGTATATAAACCACGTGTTAAAAATATGCTTAGATTTGCAAAATTACACTATAGCAGTGTGCATACGCATTTATGGTGAGCCTACAATTCTTTAGGATACCCACATACTACTGGAGGTCCATAATGCTCAAACTACAAAAACAGCTTAAGTTACAGCCCCCAAAATTGTTCATTTGGACCCCAGAAGCTATTGTAACAATTTGAGTGGAATCTATATACACTAATAGTTTAGAGGCCAAGTTTAAGTCACAAAGCTTTTGAACAATCCATCATGACGAAGTAAATCAAAAAAGCCTGGGAACAGCCGTTTCGCTATCAGGGTTAACTATTAGGACTTTTAATAGAACTAAAAACCTTTGATCTTAGCAATGAATGATAACTGCTTCGTTAACCATACGTTAACCATAAGTGTGTCATAACTTTTATGATCTTCTTAAACAAGCAACGTGGTTCATAGACGTCCCTTAAATGTTGATACACTTACCAATGAAGACGGAGCGTGTGCAAGAATGCGGACAAGCCTTCCATCATGACCAGGATCGCGAGAGTGAACAAGGCCCATGCCCCAAAAACGAAATACAGCATGATTGCTCCCTTGTAAGACGATTGCCGCAATCCCATGGACAGCACCATATTCCACAACACTTCCGAGAGTTCTGTAAATATTTTGAAGCTTTAGAATTGTGCTACATTCAGAAGAACCGTTCGAAAAACTTACGAGCATGTGCAAGCGACAAAGCCCACAATCGGAGATACGAGGCGGTATGCGATACGGTACTGAGAACATATTCAATCGTATGAATAGCTTGATGAATGAAAACTTCGCTTATTGGTTCGTCTTCATGTCCGCCATGTCCGGAAGCTTTCGCGCTTTCTGCAGGTTCTAGGGCTGTTTCAGTCTGCTGATTGATACCACCATTATGGTGAGCGGCAGCCATTTTTTTCTTGTTGAACATGATGTAGAGTGGTTTGCCGAGGAGCATCCAAGGGACGCAAATCAGAGCAATGAAGACAAACGTGCGTTGCAAAGATCCTTGGAATGAGTACATGTACTCATCGCATCCATGCAAAGGAGGGGTCCGTTTGAACAGCATCATATTGATGAACATTATAAGTACGGATGGTGCACAACCTGGTGTATTTGGTTGGTAATCGGTCTTGGCTGTGTACTGAATCCATTTCATGAACATCATGAAAACCATATAAGCAAAAAGTAATACTAGGAAAATGATCTGAGGCAAAAACTCCAACAAAATGCTGATGCGCTTCTTGAAGAAGTTATGGTTGACAACGCTCATACAGACACCAAAAATCATATGAACAACACCGAAAATAATGGACAACTTCATTTTGTAGGAATTTAAAAAGATGATTTTGTTGCTAGCGAGCTGCCAAACTGGATCCAGCCCAATTGGGTAAACGTTGTCATCGAGGTCTGACGAACCAGGGTTCAAAGTAAGGTCTTTGTTCGTCATTATAGTTGATGTGTTGTGGCCAATAGACCAAGAACTTCCAAATATGTTCATTGATTTCGAGAAAACGTCGTTGTATACAAATCCGGTATACATTGAAAATAGGCCCATGAGGAAAATTATGTAACGGCCTCCGAAGAAAATGTTCCAAATTTCGTTGGTCGATCTTTTAGCGCCCAACTTCTTTTCACCACATACCATCCAGAATCCAAATAATGCCATAATCAAACCGTGACCTAAATCGCCAAACATGATGCCAAACAAGAATGGGAAAGTAATAATCGTGTACAGTGCTGGATTCGCCTCTCGGTAAGATGCAATACCGTAAGAATCAATCAAATTCTGGAAGCCACGAGTAAATTTGTTGGTCCTGTTGAAAGTTGGCGGCTGCTCGCTTGTTTCAATGACATTCAAAAATGATGGAATTGTGCTTCCAACCGCTGCGGAGCCATCGGACAATGCTTTCTGAACGATCGGAAGGTCCAAAACCGGAACCCAGCACTCGCCGATCAAGCACTTCTTTGTGACATCCATGTTGAAAAGGTTCAATGTATGATAAATGGCCTTCATCTTCTTCACCATGATCCTCCAACGTGGCAATTCCTTGGCCACAGTAGAAAGGACCCGGGAACGGTGGTCTTGCGTTTGATTCAGCACCATATTCAGATCCTCCAGACGTGTGCGCACTCCTTTCACCATTTCTTCGCGCTCATCTGCAGCACTTGGGCACGGATAGAGGGAGGCATGATAGCCCGTGCAAACCTTCTTGATTCTCGTCTTCAGTTGTTCACCTTGGAAGAACGCGGCGAAAACGGTTTTGTAGATTTCGTTGCCCTATAACGGATATAGAGAAATAATCATAAAACACAACCAAGGCCAAGGACATGGTAATGGGGTATGGGTCATTTGGCATTTTTTTTTCTCAAGATCTTTGGATATAAGGGATATAATTTTGGCAATTCCAAATGACCCGCTCCCATGGTAATGTGAAAGCATTCCGTCAATTTATACTTACAGTAGCAGGATCCTCCAGTGGTTTCTCCAATTCAACCTGACGTAGGAAAACATTACCACGTGAGATTCTCCACAACATACGTTCAAATCCAGGGACTTTCTCGCGCTGAATTACTCCAGCAACAAATCCCAAGCGCCCTCTGGCTTGAACGTTGGTGTGGTCATCAATAATCAAGTTGTTCCTGGTTGCATCCAGATTGACGGCCCCTTCTTGTTCGAAGAAAAACCCTTGAGTGCGTTCCAGCACGTGCTTCAGCTCCGTCAACTCGAGGTAGTTCGACTTCAAATTCACCGCATTCTGGGACAGTTCCAAAATTTCACTTTCCGTTTTCTCCAGATGTGCTTCCAAATCGATTATCTCTCGAGGATTTGGAGCGCGAGGTAATTCGTCGCGAATATCCGGGATTTTAACGTTATCCTTTTTAACTTCAGCCTCAACGTAGCGAAGCTTACGTTCCATTTCGTCACACCGTCGAACTTCGCTGACGAACTTACGCTGGAAAGCGTTGACCTCCGAGTTCAACTGTGAATACAGAAGTACATTAGATTACGAACGAACTTTCAAAGTTTCGAAAATGGGCATACATCACGAAATTGAACAGCACCCGTTTCACCTAACTCGGAAACGGACGTGTAAGCAGCTTCCGGTTGGATGAACATCTGGCACAATGCCATTTCTTCGCTCCTAAACATTGCCCCCATCTTGTTGGGATTGGCGGACAAGGTTTCTTCACCTGTAACTATATAGGAAAATAGAGCATTACTTAGATAATCCATGAATGACACATCCAGGCCTCTCCCTCCCATTTGAACAATCGTGTCCGGTTCGCGTGCAAAAAGTATGGATGATATATGTTCATTGTTCATGCTCATGCATTCATTGAAAATTTCTTAAACAAAAAGTGCAGAGGACTCAACGGTTTCCTTAAGGTTAAAAACTCATTCTACTACTTAAAATCAAGACGGCGTCAAAATCCAAGATAATCGCCACATTTTTTCACTGAAATTAATACTCTTATTCTTCACTCGACTCGAAGAAAACACCAACATTTGAAAACCACCCTTTAGTTTTAGCATACCTACACTAGCTATCAATGACATAAAATTTGAATTCTAACGATGGGTGCCGATGGCGGCCTGGTTTCAGAAAGAATTGCTCATAAGTAATGTCCTGAACCAAGTCGAAATGAATATTTGTACACAATATTTTAAACATTCTTGAAAAGTACCAAAGATTTGTTCGATAACGCGAACAAAGGTGAACAAAGCCCTCCAAAGTCTCTTTTTTTTACGCAACACATCAATGTCTAAAGCCTCCTTTTACTTTTTTTTACATTGAAATGATTTTCATGTAAATTCTTAAAGCTCCAGTGATTACTTTGCGACTATTCCATAGGTTCATAGATTTTTATCTTCAGGAATTCTACTAGAGATTCACTCAGAGCTTTCGCCAGGCATACGTACAAAGACTTCTCGAGGGTTCCCCACAAGAATTCTAATGGAAATTCCTCTAGAAACTCTTCCAGGAATTTGTCTTGAAATTTCCTAAATGGTTTCTCAAGATATGCTAAGAGGAATTCCTAGAAAATTTGCTCCAGAAAATCCTTCAGCACGGAAGCAACGGAATTTAAAACGGATGTTCTTTCAGAAATTCTTGTTCTTCTAACGATCCAGGTTTTGCACTAAGATATCTAAAAATATTCCTACAGCAATGAACAGAAAAACAACAAAGGTTCAGCCTACGATTTATGTTATTCGTGTAAAAATTATTTCGAGAAATCATACAAGAATGCCTCGGAAATCTCTCAAATTTAAACCACTGTGATGCAGCCCAGCAGCTGCTTTGGCAGTCAGTCTCGGAAACCAAGACTGACGTGGTGTTACTGTCGGACCCATACCGCATACCAACCAACAACGGGAACTGGGTGGCGGATAGGTCTCAACAGTTAGCAGCTATAGGGACGACAGGACGATACCCAATCCAAGAAGTAGTCTCTATCTCAAATGACGGTATCTCAACGGCGTATTCTATTGCAGTTGCTACGCTCCCTTAAGGTGGTCGATTGAGGAAATTTCCCACATGGTCGACAGAATGATAGCCGAATTAGCTAGTCGGCAACCAGTAGTGATAGCTAGCGACTTTAATGCATGGGCAGTGGAGTGGGGTAGCCGCTGCACCAACCAAAGAGGACAGCTATTGTTGGAATCCCTGGCCGCATTAAATGTAGAGCTGGTAAATGTGGGTACAGTGAGTACCTTTCGCAGAAATGGTGCAGAATCGATTATCGACGTGACGTTTTGTAGTCCTAACCTTTTAGGTACCATGAACTGGCGCGTTGATGACGGTTATACTCATAGCGATCATCAATCGATTTGCTATAGTATAATACCAGGCGGGCGGAAGGCAGCGCGATGTAACTCGACCCAAGCCCGAGGATGGAAAACAACGCGCTTCGACGGCGAAGTATTCACTAAAGCCCTGAGACGCGAACGGAACACTCTGGACCTAAACGGTGAAGAGCTAGTTGCTGTGATATCACGAGCGTGTGATGCTTCCATGCCGAGAAAAGCCCCTCCTAGAGAGAACAGGCCACCGGTGTACTGGTGGTGCGAATCAATTGCAAATCTTCAAGTCTATGCGAGAGTGCCAATTGGAGTCCATAGGTTGACGCCTACAGAGTGTTAATGGCTAAGATCAAAGGTGCCATATCGTCCCTAGAGAATTCGCCCGAATTGCTGCGATGGATAATCAATATACTCTTCCCGCACCATCCCATAAGCCCATGGCCCCCAGCGCCGTATGCGGCAGATGAAGGAGAAGAAGTGGCGAGAGTGACGAACGAAGAACTGGCAGAAATCGTGAAATCATTCGCGTCAAACAAGGCACCGGGACCCGATGGTATCCCGAATGTTGCCTTGAAAGCGGCAGTGAATGCGGATCCGGACATGTTCAGAACCACGATGCAGCGCTGCATTGATCAAAGAATCTTCCCGGATGTATGGAAGTGACAGAAATTGGTACTACTGCCAAAGGCGGGGAAACCACCAGGTGACCCGTTGGCGTATAGACCTATCTGTCTATCAGATACGACGTCCAAGTTATTGGAGAGGTAGATTCTCAACAGGCTAGTACCGTATACGGAAGGTGCGGATGGTCTGCCCAATAACCAGTTTGGATTCAGACAAGGTAAATTTACTCTGGACGCTATCCAGTCGGTCGTTCAGACAGCTGAGCATAAAAAGAGCGGCATCCGTTACTGCGTGGTTGTCACTCTGGATGTGAAGAATGCGTTCAACAGCGCAAGCTGGGAAGCGATAGCACACACGCTACACTGGCTCAAGGTACCGGTGCAGTTGTGTAAGCTACTTGAAAGCTATTTTGACGGTAGGATTCTATTGTATGACACAGAGGATGGGCAGAAAAGCGTTCGAATTACCGCGGGAGTACCTCAAGGTTCAATCCTGGGCCCGCTGTTATGGAACGCGATGTATCTTAAATCTTACTACTACTACACAAACAATCTTTCAAAATGTGAAAACATTCAAGTAATCCCGTATGACGAAATAGGGAACCACTATGTCCATAGCTGGTACACCTACCCTAGTACATAAAAAAACATTGTCTTGATAACTATTGCACAAGCAAATTAGAAGTTTTTTTTTAAATATTTGAAAACGTTAACAAAATGTATAAAATGAGATTTATTTTCGCGACCAGGGGGGTCACCCAAAGGGTCGCGACCCACAGCTTGTGAAACTGTGCGATAGAGCGTGTGCTTCCAACTACTTTGACAAACCTTCCGGCTTAAATAAGGGCTATATCGTATTTAGGGCCGATTTCTTCACCTTCGCTTAGGCCTTAAACCTAGTTGAATCAAATGGGTAAACGTGGTTTACGGCTTAAGCGAAGGTGATGAAATCGGCTCTTAAACTTAAATTTTAAAAATGAGTCCAAATTTGAACCTTGACACTTTTTGATCATGTTTGACGTTTTAAAGGCTGGTTTGCTGATGAAAAAAAAGTAATCGGCTATTTCGATACGTGGAAAATTTCTTCCAAGAAATGTTCAAGAAAAACACATTTCTTTGATCGCAGTACACAGTTGAGAAAAAAATCTTTTAAATGGGGCTCTCTCTAGTAAATTTCTTGACCTATTCAGTCAAGGGATTTCTCTACTTTTCTTGAGCGAAACAGCATACTTAGCTTAACACTGGTGTTGTTCCAATCTGACATTTAGATAGGGACACGGAACACGAAATACAACCCAAAGTCTAAATCAAGAAGTGTAATAAAATCTCAAAACCCGTAAAAAATGTTTTTTTGGACTTAAACCATAAAAAAACATTCAAAATTTGAGTAGACATGTGTTTCTGGCTTGAGACAGGGCTTTAGGACTCTATTGATGACTCGTAACCTCATTTTTTACCTATCGTACGAACCTAAAAATAGCAAATTCGACAACTTTGGATTATAAAACAAACGGTAAACTATTAGAATTACTGATAAATAAAGACAAATCTCCATTTATTAGATACAAATTTGCTGCTGAAATTCTAGAATTACTATTCGTTGCACAGTTTTTTTTCTTCTTTCTGACACTACGTCCCAACTGGAGAAGCGCCTGATCCTCAGTTGAGATCTTTCTTTGTCAATTGGCCATTTTTATATGTGTATATTAAACCATTTCACAAAAATCGAAATTTCTGGGATTCAACCAGTCACCCCCTAGTCCTAATTGCAATACTAAAACAAACTACCAGCCAAATTTTCATCCAATTTGGAGATGATTAGGAGGTGCCGCAAGTCGAATTTGTGTTTTTTTTTTTGGCTATTTTTTACATTCAAAAAATTGTAACGAGAATTTGGAAAAACGAAAATCAAAATAAATACCACCAGTTGGACGTCCCAGACAACCAAAATGTACGTATAACGAAATCACCTGGAGGCTTTGTATGTGCAAAATTTCACATATAAGATGTCGCAAATAGGCCTTCTACTTACAAAAGTGGAGGCGATATACGTGCATATATTATGTGATGAACAATAGTATAAAATGCGAGGCATAAATTTGCTACCGAACTAACCTGTGATCTTATGCGACTTAACTAATGATAACAAATGTTGATTTGACAGCTGCTACGGATTGATTCGACTTACATTGTACGAATATACGGGACGAAACAAAATGTACAAATGAACTCAGAAAAAAAGCCTTTTATGCGAAGAAACTCATCAACCTGACGATTTTATCCACCGTGTTTTGCGAGTTTGGTGTAATTTGTATGAATAAACGAGTTATTACGTGAACTTTTTTGCGACTTCTGGTTGTCTGGGGTATTATTAGTACTTTACAACTTTTGAGAACAGTGTATGCTAATTTGAGATGGTTTTGACTTAATAAAACTGATTTCTGTTCATTGAAGTACCTGTAAAACATACATTCCTCTACAGTTTTTGTTCTACGAGATTCTTAACCCCATGCCTAATCATAAAAATTCAACCGTAGTATCATTCCTTTGCCTTTTCTGAACATTATTGTAGTACACCATTTTCGTATCCGAATTACAGATAAATTGTAAAAAATCGTCGGAAATACGACATTCCTTATTTCCCGGCATTTAGAGCTGCTGCTAGTAGCTCTGCTTTTTCAATGATGGATGATGATTGAAGCAAACAGCTAGCAAATGTCATTAATGCAGTCGTGGTTCAAACAACATTCGCATTTCATGCTTAGCAGTTATATATGTGATATAGCCCTGAGGTCAAGCTTCTCGACTTCCGATCTTGAGGATCGGAGTTCAATTGGTCGGTGTTAAGTCAGAGGGGACCAAGTACAAAACTTGAAAAAATTGGATTATTCTCTCATTAGATGCGAAATTACCTTACCTCCGTTTCACTTTGACCAGATTTGATGAATGCTGTAAACTGCGAGAGATATGTAACAAATTTACTTTGGATGAACAATAAAAGTCGATAAAAGTGTGCAGTCAGAGTGGACCAAGTGCTT
Source organism: Aedes aegypti (assembly GCF_002204515.2). Lineage (NCBI taxonomy): Eukaryota > Metazoa > Arthropoda > Insecta > Diptera > Culicidae > Aedes > Aedes aegypti. The sequence continues at coordinate 148,354,646 of NC_035107.1, read as the reverse complement.
ATTACCAGAATAGCGAAACTGATCGGCGCGCTGGGGAATGCGAGGAAATTAAAAACATTTCAAGAGATTTGTCAGATTTTTCGACATCGATTGATTCTTCTACTTATCCATCAATAGAATTTATTGAATATTACTTAATTCGATGCATTTGATTTTGATTTTTGACCATTTACCATATTTGGTTGAGTGGTCACAAATTCACAATTTCTGTGCAGACAGAGCGGACCAAGTATCAAAAAGCAATAAACTGATTGATTATTGCATTTTTTGAGTCAATTTCAGAGTCCGATAGAAGCTTTTAGTAGTTCTGTGGTGTATGTATGGAATGTGCTAGAACCCGCTTATTGGACTAGTATATTTTGGTCGATACTCAAGATTTTCACTTGGTCCACTCTGACTGAACACATATTTGAATATTTCTGGTCTTCAATGCCCTGACCCTACAAAATCTTAATTTTCAAGCTATCGTAATGCCACTGATCTCGGTATTGACGAATGAATAGAATGGAAGAATTTACAATATTGGTGTCGAATGGTCTTGATAATCTGCTTATTTTAGAGATATGCACCCTGTTTGACCATGCAAGCATTACATGATTGTTATTTTCCTAGGAATTGTTCAGTCAGAGTGAACCAACTCACTGCACGGTGGTCTTTAGTTCAGTCAGAGTGGACCAAGTACACATAGTCCATCAAAAAATCGTTCTACCAGAGGTTTGGATTATGATTTTTCATGATCATCACTTCACAATATAATGTTTGGAAGTAACACAAAGATGTGTAGAAATATTTTTCCAAAATTTAAACGAGTTCAAAAATTACAGGATGTTAGACTTTAAACTCATTTTTCTAAAAATATGAAAAATGTGACTTGGTCCACTCTGACTTAACGCCGACCAATTATGGTTCTATTTTCATGCGAAACCAGTGTTTTATATGTACCATAGAAAAAGGGCTGAAGGGGCAAATCACTACTTGAGCATTTCTCTTAAATCACTTAGTGGCGGGAGATTTTTGTGAGTCCTTTGCACTTTCGAACAAAGAACCATGATGACATTTTTTGGCCTCAGTTGATTTGGTTCATGGCAAAATACATCACTCAAAGTATACTCCTGTAATCGAACTCTGATCTTCTAGATCGGAAGTCAAGAAGCTAAACATCATGGCTATAAAACATATGTCACTGCTTAGCATCAAATGTTGTTTGAACCACGACTGCATTAATGACATTTGCTAGCTGTTTGCTTCAATCATCATCCATCATTGAAAAAGCAGAGCTACTAGCAGCAGCTCTAAATGCCGGGAAATAAGGAATGTCGTATTTCCGACGATTTTTTACAATTTGTCTGTAATTCGGATACGAAAATGATGTACTACAATAATGTTCAGAAAAGGCAAAAGAATGATAATACGGTTGAATTTGTATGATTAGGCATGGGGTTAAGAATCTCGTAGAACAAAAACTGTAGAGGAATGTATGTTTTACAGGTACTTCAATGAACAGAAATCAATTTTATTAGGTCAAAACCATCTCCAATTAGCATACACTGTTCTCAAAAGTTGTAAAGTACTAATAATACGTCCAACTGATGGTATTTATTTTGATTTTCGTTTTTCCAAATTCTCGTTAGAATTTTTTGAAAGTAAAATATAGCCGAAACACACAAATTCGACTTGAGGCACCTCCTAATCTTCTCCAAATTGGATGAAAATTTGGCTGGTAGTTTGTTTTAGTATTGCAATTAGGACTAGGGGGTGACTGGTTGAATCCCAGAAATTTCGATTTTTGTGAAATGGTCTAGTGTATATCGTGTGGCAGTTACAAAGATACTCTACGCCCCAAGAAAACATCAAAGTTTCCAACCCGAAAAGAACCTTGACCAGTGGGATTCAAACCAACGACCCTCAGCATGGTCTTTCTGAATAGCTGCGCGTTTACCGCTACGGATATATGCTTCATTCTATTAATCTGAAGTGACAACCGGGTATCTGGATACGGGATACGGATATGTGGGTCCCAACCCGTTCCACAGAAAAAAATCCATTCTCGTATCCGTGAACAGCAGACGTGAACTCGTCAACAAGCAAAAATACACCGTGAACTAGATCATGCATCTGTGACCAATGATGGTAGTTCACGGTGTATTTTTGACAGTTCACGTTTTCCAGAACGCTTTTTTTAGCGTTCAGATTTGAGGTTAGCGAATTAACATACAAAAATCGTCAAAAAACACCATTTTTGCGTGAATTTTTTTGAATGTTCCTTTGAGATCGTTGCCAAAGTTTGGTATGGTTGGCTACGCTGTTAGTTACATGTTGATCAAAAGGTATTCAGATACCTATATGCTTATGTACCCCCTAATGTCGCCCCTTAGCTAATGGAATATGTGATAAATTATCACACATTCGTTTTCACATCTCAGTGCAAAACGGAAAATATACAAGAGAAAAAGTGCTGGTTGCCGATGCTAACTAGATTAACACCATTACCGATTGCCGTTGTATCAATTCAACGTGGAAATCACATGATGGTTGGCGGCAGAGAAACATCTAGGTATCACACTTTCCAGCGGTTATATAATAATTTGTGTCTGATGCCCGGATGCCGATATACGGTTGACAATGGATCATTCTTACAAAAAACACGATCTTAAAGGCGTTTTCTACCTCCTCTACTCGACATTAAATTTCTGCTGGAACAAAACCTGCTTTGTGGCTTAGTATTCTAAGAGCACTCTTAACTGAGAACTTTCCCTATTAAACATTTGACATCAACAGCCGACTAAATTGGTTGAAAAATCGGTCGATTGTTGCACCGACGCTTATGGAAGATTAACACAGGGATCAACCGAATATCACCCGATTTAATAGGGTGGGCCGACGCAATCCTACTAAATAGGTGGACAAATCGGTATTTTAAGTAAAATCCAAGCAAGTTGACCTACTAAACATCAGATTTCCTCGATCACCCGATTTAATCTAGCGATTAGTCAGTTGATCGCTGTGTTAATCTTCCATAAGCGTCGGTGCAACAATCGACCGATTTTTCAACCAATTTAGTCGGCTGTTGAACTGTCAGTTTTTTGTGGCATGACCAATAGTTTATCCCCAAGGATGACAATTTCCCTTTCGGGAATCGAACACTTACATTTTCAGCATGGCTTATTTGGAGCCGTAGTATGATGTTTTGTTCATTGATATTATATTTGGCCGACACCTCCGGGAAGACATCAGTATTGGATTTGGATTTGATGTGTCACATGTTGGTGTTACATTCATTTTCATTTTCGGGTGTAGTCGGTGAAATGTTTCTTCGCCTATCAACACATGCAACACATAGGTTATTTTTGCTACATGTCGTCAAAATTGTATTAAAACACTAGTATTATTGACGTAAAAGAAACTATGATTTTTTTGTAATTCAGTTCACAGAACATGCAAAATAGGACTTTTGTATGTGACAATTTGATCAAAATTTCCCGATTTAATATCGATTTAGTCGAATTTTTCAACATACTTGTTACAGCTCCCGTACAAAATGCGATGGTTCCTTTATACAGTCGCCTCTCCACATCTCGATATCGAAGGGACCATCGAGATAGGGAGAGATCGAGACAAAGAACACATTTTTGATGAATACCAGATTGAAAAACACTCCGTTGCCAAGAAAATAATACACAAACAGACGTCATTTCGCGCTCCTAATTTATTTTGAATAACTAAACTTTGGTCTAGTAACCATTGATATTGGTCACATCGACATACGGAGAGAAAATTGAGAACGAATAATCAGCAGAAACACATCGAGATATGGAGATATCGAGATAAGGAAGATATCGAGATATGGAGAGTGAAAATGTATGCAGACTGAAGGGACTTATGAAATCATCGACATAGGGAGAGATATCGAGATGTAGAACATCGAGATGTGGAGAGTCGACTGTATTTCAAGACACAATATTTTTCCAAATCATCAAAAAGTACATTTTTAGTAACAAGTATTCTACAAACTTTGTTGATATGTATTCTTGAGTACCTAAACACTGATTGCTGTAGTAAATTAAACACATAAATCAGCATATAAGCTGGTAATGTTGTTGACTGAAATCGCTAAATTATGCATTTTTAACAATCAATATCTCAAAAACCGCAGAGCTTTTGATGAACTGGTAAGGGTGATTCGTTTTTCTTTTCTTACTAAATTGACATGAACATGCAACTTTTTTCTTTCTGTCATTACGTCCCTACAGTTACAAACAGAGGAATATTTGTCAATTTATTGGGTGCATTACAAATTCAATTGTGTGGCCAGCGCCTAAATAATAATATCATTCAAGATTTTCAAATGTGTCCGAAAATTGACGACTATCCACTATCGCTACGCACTAGCTACACTTTACTTCATTGTATTGTTCAAGTCACTGATAGGGCACGGAAGATCAATTAGCCGTAATTGGCGTTCTTGATAGAAATCCAATAACATGCACACCGCAAAAGTAATGAATGGATGCAAAACGTTTGATGAGCAGCCTCGAAAAATGCTAAATTTGCTTACTCCCTTCAAAAATGCATGCAGACAGATGCGAGCCACATGTATTATATTTTTAGACTAGTTTTCCCTCTATTATTCGTGAGAACCCGGGTAGAGGTGAATAACTGAATAATAGTACTTATTATTTAAATTCTTGGTTGTCGGCTATCTCAGTCTTAATCAGCAAACGTTTTAATTTATTTTGCCCGACGTTTCGGCCATTTATTGTGGCCTTTTTCAAGGGAAAAATGGTCTATCGTTTTTGTCCTTGAAAAAGGCCACAATAAATGGCCGAAACGTCGGGCAAAATAAATTAAAACGTTTGCTGATTAAGACTGAGATAGCCGACAACCAAGAATTTACGTTTTCAACTTCCAGTCGCAACCCCCTATAAGTACTTATTATTTTCTATTAGTAACTGAATATAATAACTTAAGTTTGCTACTGGATTAAATTGGCATTATTAAATTTAGTTCTTTTTAATATCGAATCAAAAACTTCGAGTTATTTCAAAAGCAAAATTAATATATTGGCTTTAATGATTCAAAGCTTATTTTAACTGAATAATAAAAGTTTAATTATCAGGAACATAATTTGCCGTTACTGAGTTATTTATTTCTACCCGGGAAACGCAAAGAATGAAATAATTCTCTTCTATGCCACTATTCTCGTCACATGACCTCCCTAGAGCTCATTTTTCGCTTCGGGCAAAGAGCGATCATGTGACACGATCACCAAACGTTCAAACATCATGTCCAATTATCTGCGTTATTCTTCAAGCATCTTCCAGCGCATAATTTGCGATGGAGTCAATCAATCAACATTTACCACGTGTTTCGAAGCACTAATCTTCGCTCAAAGAAAACGATTAAAAGTTAACAAATCGCTTCTGCATGAAAAAGTACAAACCGTCGAATGCAGCCAACCGCGACGATCAACTTTTCTGTTTCGGCTCTTTCACTCCGTCTATAACTTTCCGGTAACGTCTCCGAAATCTTCAGAGTGATGTTACATCTGCGAATCGCAGAGCACTACTGACTTACCGAACCGAACGAATTATAGAGTTTGATAAGGCAGTAAATCGCCGAACAGTATACGATCGACTACAGCACCCGCACCCGCAGATATGTGTTGTATAGTTATTATTAAACACTATTGTTGCCATATGTCACACAATTTCGATATGGGAATTATAATACAGGTAATCCTGTATGATCCGATATAAAACGTACAGTCAAGGCAAACAAAGCCTTGTTAAGTTTCTGTAGCGTATACAAATGCTGTTTCAGGCATTACCCTGATATTCTATCCTATGCTACTTACAAAAAAAAATCTATTCCTGAAGGCCCTACTGTACTTCTAGCGATATTCTTTCACTGAACGCTATGCATATAGATTCGTGAGCAATACACGCGTACTGCCTATAACTTCTGTATGTACGCGAAGCTACTGATCACATGGTGGTCGAACGGAGCGTGATAATAGCAATGCCACGATCGAAGGAAATCTTTTTGTAAACAATCAACATCGGAAGGAAAGATCATTGCGAGTCTGTGCGGCGCGGCCTGAGATCTCTCTCTTTCTCGTTTCTAACGCTCATCGTCAATTTCATTATCTTATTCGCTGTATCTATAGGGGAGGGTGTCAGGCATTTGGACATCATGAAAAGTCGAAGAAAGTGTAAAATATAGGCACAATTTCTTCACAAAGTCCAACTGTTAACTATTGGATTTTCTGATTAAACTGTTCATTCAAACTTGTTTAATATTGTTTTTACGTTAAAGTATATAACAACATTTTGATTCAAATGCCGAACACTGTGTTCATTCTGTCTCATATTCCGAACACCTTGATTCAAATTCCAAACAGCACAAATAAATCAAATTCGAATAAAAAAAAATCGTAATTAAATTAATCAGAGCTAGTTCTACTGGTCTCGAACTAGAGAATCATCACTACTCCCGAGGTATTAAATAGATTGGAAACTTTTAAATTGAATTGCAATTGACTGAATCAAATATATCATTGTCATGTCTACCTATCTCAAGTAATATTCATTATTCCTGATGACTCTGGTACCTTTTACTTGTTCGTACCTAGCCGTAGGCGCAGAGGAGAGACTTCCCGGACTGTGGACTGATTAACATATTATTTTATTTGCAGGATATAAAAATCATCAAATTACCATTTCCTGGTAATTTGATGATATATTTCAGCTAAACATTTCAACCAAATCGTCATACAAAAAGCAAGTGTTCGGTATATGAGTCTGTTCGGAATATGAGACAAAACGGTAATAAATCTGAGCTGTTTAGTGGAATAACTATAAATAAACGAAAAACCGAGTTTAGTACTATACCATTTGATTCCGCTAGAGCTTGTATCCTTTGACAGATACACGTATTTCGAACTAACCTGTAATGCCGTCTTCAGTGTCGTGTACTAGACTCGACTAGAGCATGCCATCGATCATTACCCCAAGATGCCTAAGGGATCGCTTGGACTCTTTGGTGCAATCACCTACCGGGATAAGCGCCCGTTGCTCGGACTTACGGTTATTGACCACCGCGACGATCCTATTTCCTAGACTTCATCGATTCCTCAACTATGGAAATAGAGTGCGCTGCTGTCAACCCTACTTCCTCCATCGATTCAGCATAGACCACCCGTCGGAAAAGGCAGCCTCAGTACGTCATCGTACATCACATTCCATAACGTCGGACCCAGGATTGTACCGTGAGGTACTCCCGCGGTAATTCGAACACTTTTCTGCCCCTCCTCTGTGTCATACAGTAAAATCCTAATCCTACCATCGTAATAGCTTTCTAGACGCTTACACAACTGTATCGGTACCTTGAGACGGTGAAGTGCGTGACCTATAGCTTCCCAGCTAGTGCTGTTAAACGCATTCTTCACATCCAAAGTGACAACCGCGCAGTAACGTATGCCGCTCTTTTTATGCTAGATTGACAAATCAGCTGGATAGCATCCAGAGTATATTTGCCTTTCCTGAATCCAAACTGGTAGTTGGACAGGCCGACTGCACCTTCCGTATACGGTACTAGCCTGTTAAGGATCAACCTCTGCAACATCTTGCCCGTCTAACCAGTAGACAGATAGGTCTATACCTCGACGGGTTACCTGGTGGTTTCCCTTGGTAGTATCACCAATTTCTGTCGCTTCCATACATCCGGGAAGATACCGTGATCTAAGCAGCGTTGCATCGTGGTTCTGAACATGTCTGGATCCGCATTCACTGCCGTCTTTAATGCAAAATTCAGGATACCATCGGGTCCCGGTGCCTTGTTTGACGCGAATGCCAGCTCTTCGTTCGTCACCCTCGCCACTTTTTCTCCTTCGTCTGCCGCATACGGCGCAGGGGCCATTGGCTTGTGAGACGATGCTGGAAGAGTGCATCGATTATCGATCACAGCAAGTTCCGTTCGCACCTCAGGGCTTCAGTGAATACTTCGCCGTCGAAGCGCGCTGTATTCCAACCTCAGGTTTTGGTCGAGTTACATCAACCCTCCGCCCGCCTGGCATTATACTATAGCGAATCGATTGATGTTCGATATGAGTATAACCGTCATCAATGCGCCAGTTTATGATACCTAAAAAGTTAGGACTACAGAACGTCACATCGATAGTCAGTCGATTCTGCAACATTTCTGCGAAAGGTACCCACTGTACCCACATTTGCCAACTCTACATTTAATGCGGCCAGGGATTCCAACAATAGTTGGCCTCATTGTTTGACGCAGCGGCTACTCCACTCCACTGTCATACATTAAGCTATCACTACCGACTGCCGATTGGCTGGTTCGGCTATCATCCTGTCGACCATGTGTATGAAAATTTCTCAATCGACCACCTTGCACACTTTCTGTGTTACCTTCTCAGGGGGTCTGTTTGCAGATTCCCTCCTTGTAGAAAAGCAATTTTAAAAATACATTCTATAGTTATTGTAGAAGTGCAGTGAAAATGTTTTAGCAGATATAGAGTGATTACACACAAAATTTATTTTACTATAAAAATGAGAAAAATACCCTTATTTGAAACAATTTGCTCATAAAAAGAGTTCAAAGCGTTGACATCAATTTGACTGTTGTAGTCCAGTGCACATTTTTGAGTAGAAATATAAATTATTGATTACACGCAAAGTTTGTTTCACAAAAAAAAAACTACGAGACACTTTAGGTTTCCAAACTGTACGCGTGCCGGTACGCTGATCATAAGTAGTGTGCAAAAGGATAGGACAAGAAACGGTCAAGGAATGATTCCGCTATCGAAATTGTTTGAGTTGTACGCTGCTAAGAAGTAGAGCTGATTTCATAACATCGGTACAAATCAAACGGAGCTGTCAATTTTCCGTACACGGAGAAAATGAAGTACTCAAAAGTGAGTTCATTCCACTCAATTCCGGGGGTTCGTGCGTTAACCTAATTTTGAGTTGATGGGGTAGACGTTGTTTTCGTTTGCAGCCATTCGAAAAAATACCTACTGGCTAAGTTCTTTTCACTCAACCGGCAGATCAAATAACTCAACTTCCAGTACTATGTCAATTACTCAAATTTGAGGTAACGCACAAAGGTTCGGTTTTTAGGTTGTTTTGCTCTTCGCTCTCTGACAACAATAGAAAAAGCGAATGAAATAGGGAGAGAAAAATAACTCAAAAGTAAGTTAAAAAAAACTCAAATATGTGTTTTCCGTTTTCTCCGTGTACGGAAAATGTGCCGCTCAAGTATTCCGCAAGTAAAAGTGACGCTTCGCTCATACTGGATCAGCTGTCAAAATTACTTTGGTAAAAAAAAAAAATACTTGAGCGCTTTACGTTTCAGCTGCATACCACGCATAAATCAAAATTCATAGCGATGATATCTAGCTTTTCTGGTATAAATTTGCTTATACAATCCAGCGAACATATTTGAGCAGACATAGAAATTTTGAAATACACTTTAAACTTTTTTACTACAAACCTACGGAAAACCTAGATTTTCAACCTATGAATCAATATATAAAGCAGTAGAATATATTTTTGGGGCCTTCCTTAGCCGAGTGGCTAGAGTTCGCGGCTACAAAGCAAAGCCATGCTGAAGGTGTCTTGGTTCGATTCCCGGTCGGTCCAGGATCTTTTCGTAATGGAAATTTCCTTGACTTCCCTGGGCATAGAGTATCATCGTACCTGCCACACGATATACGAATGCGAAAATGGCAGCTAAGGCAAAGAAAGCTCTCAGTTAATAACTGTGGAAGTGCTCTTAGAATACTACACTGAGTAGCCGGCTCTGTCCCAGTGGGGCAGTGTTGCCCAGACTCATTTCCCCGAAATTCGAATTGTGAAACCATGAACTGTTATAACTGTGCGTTGTATTCCTGAGTTGGAGGGGGAGGTGGTTGGGCTTGAGTGTTGCACATTGGATCCGACAGTTTCGATCTCAGTGGGCTGCAATTCAAGTTTCGGTGAAATGATTCGCACTCACTCACTCATTTCATTTCACCGAAACTTGAATTGTGGCTCTCTGGGATCAAAATTGATCGATTTTGTGTGCAGAACTCAAGTTTAACCATCTGCTTTTCTATCTTAGGAGGATGGAGCATGGTTGTAGTAGTTCGTGGCTTCGTAGTTCGGAAAATGTTATTTTCGGGGAAATGAGTCTGAGCAACACTGCAGTGGGGACGTAATGCCAGAAAGGAAGGAAGGAAAGCAGTAGAAAATCTTTTTGGGGCCTTCCTTAGCCGAGTGGTTAGAGTTCGCGGCTACAAAGCAAAGCCATGCTGAAGGTATCTCACGGTGTGCTGGAATACACATAATATCGAACTTGCATGAACCTCCGATCTTTTTTCACTAAAAGTTAGCCTTTATAGTCAAGAAAAGCTTGCGGAATATTAAAAAATCTTTCATCGGCAAAAAATTGAAAAAAGTCGATTTTTGTATTTTTACCCATATATTGTCACGCCGCCATCAAACCGGATCGCGCCAGTATGACTCGCGACGAGCCTCAACTCGTCGCTTATTAAAATCAGTTTTTATGTGTGGCGCTGCATTCTTACGATGCTTATGAACACAGCGCTATATTCAAATATTATTCGCGATGCTTGGCTATTTCGCAAAATTTGCCCCCTCCATAAGTGCGAAGTCTTGAATAAAAGTGCTGAACTACGTTGGATCGATTTGTCATCGTCGCCACATTTATTATTCATCCTATGACAAATAATTGGAGTGATGACATAATGTCGATCCGAAGTAATCCAGCCCTTTTACTCAAAATCAGGCACTTCAAACCCCAAATATAATGTGCGCATTGCATTTGAGTAGATTAGTGACAGCACAAAACTTGTATCACCATGAGCTTGAGACCACATTAAGGCTATATAAGCCGTTTACTGTTAATCATGTTATAGTGAACCCTCTCTCAAGACTTTTGCGCGTATAAGCATATGAATACACCTATACTGCCATGTGTATCCATTTCTGGGAATTCCTATTCTGATTAGAAAACTTTACCGTATACGTAATATATTACTTATTTGATTCAGAAAGAAGAATACAAAGCGTTCGTATGAGCTTTTCTGAAGTGAAAAGTGAAATTTCCATTATATAAAATACGGCATACCACCATGGGCTGGTCATATTGTGTGAGTGTATGTAGGAAATGATGCTTAATTTAAAACATCTAAGAATTCATTCATGTTAAAGATATGTCAAATTGATCATTAAGCCGTTAAAAGTCATCATATTAGTGTATCTCTAATATTCTCCTATGAACTCATATATGGGAGAAGGGTAAAAATACAAAAATCGTCTTTTTCCAATTTTTTGCCTATGAAAGATTTTTTAATATTCTGCAAGCTGCTTTTGATTATCAAGGCTAACTTTTAGTGAAAAAAGATCGGAGGTTCATGCAAGTTCGATAATATGTGTGTTCCAGCACACCGTGTGTCTGGGTTCGATTCCCGGTCGGTCAAGGATCTTTTCGTAATGGAAATTTCCTTGATTTCCCTGGACATAGGGTTCATTCATATATTACGTAACGCATTTTTTTCCAATTTAAAGCCTCCTGCCTCCCCCACGTAAAAGCTTCTGTATGGAAAATTTTGAATTTTTGTATGGACCGTAACACTATGTAAGAAACCCTCCCTCCCCCTATTGCGTTACGTAATATTTGAACGATCCCATAGAGTATCATCGTACCTGCCACACGATATACGAATGCGAAAATGGCAACTAAGGCAAAGAAAGCTCTCAGTTAATAACTGTGGAAGTGCTCTTAGAACACTACGCTGAGTAGCCAGCTCTGTCCCAGTGGGGACGTTAATGCCAAGAAGAAGAAGAAGAAGATATATTTTTTGGTATGAACTCACTTGTAGAAATACAGTAAGCAGAAAAAAATAAATTTTGAAAACACTCAGAATTTATTTCACCAAAAAAAAACATTTAAAAAACTTGTTTTGTATAACTGTTTGCCCAAAAATCAAGTTGTGAAGTAATGACAAGTAGCTTTTGAGGCCTGTACTCGAAAAAATGCACAAAAGTGTTCGACAAAATATTATTTGAAGTCGGATTTTCTTGAAACTTTCAGGGAATTAATTAATACATATGGATTATATTTCGGCATAATTACTTTGTTCAATGTCCTTTCCTTCACGAAAAGCCCGCACCTTTCCCTTAAGACCCTCATAACATTTTGGGCAATGGTAGAGCCAACTTTTTTTGGTCACTTTCATCCATGCTTTTTTTTTTCAATTCCAGCTCGTTTTTACACACCTTGGACGATTTTCGAACTTACGCCTTCATTATAGCCCAAAATCTTTCCACCGGACGAATTTCTGGTGAATTTGGAAGGTTGGCGTTTTTGGTACAAAAACAACGTTATTGTCTCAGTACACCAATCCAACGTCGTTCGCGCGTAATGGCATGATTACAGATCCGGCCAAAAAATGTTTCGCCCCCGTGAGACCGCAGGAAGAGTAACAGACGCTTCTGGAGGCACTCGGTGCGGTAAATTTCGCTGTTGATGGTACCCGTTGTAATGTACGGTTTACTCAGATTACCGCATTGGCATATGGCCTGCCAGAGCAAGTATGTTATAGCGAATTTGTCCATTTTTTTCTTCCTTATGTCTACCGGAATATCAAACCGTGATTTGGAAACGTAGAACTCCAGCCCCGGTATCTGCTTTGCGTCTACCTTGGTGTAGGTTTCGTCATACATAACCACACATTTCGGTTTCGTCAACCACTCTCGATACAGCTTCCTTCCGCGGGATTTGGCCGCCGTGTTTTGTTGATCACGCCAGTTCGGTGCCTTCAGGACGTTGAATACACGATGCCCAGTTCGTTTCATGGTTTTCTGGACGAACCAGGCGGAACACTTGGCCTTCAGAGCCGCGTCACGAATCGAAACAATCCAACACCTTCCGGGCCTTCACAGGGTCAGCTGTCTTCGATTTTCATCCTCTTCCAGCCCGCCGCTCGGTCGTCTGGGACTCCTTAAAAGATTTTACCACCCAAATCCTTACTGTCAGTTGGGATGGGGAAGAAATGTTAGTAATGATTGTTGCTTCTAGAGACTGAGAAGACCTTTGCATCTCCACAATCACTACGGGAAGGGTGTTTATTAGTGAGGAACGAAATAGAACTGGGTGGGAGTCACCTTTGGTCGGTGATGCGATCCATGGATAAAAAGGAAAAATACGACTTCTACTTAAAACTAGTTTTTCATTTCTGTCTCGCAATTGATAGAAGATTAATAAAATACGTTGAAAATAAAAATGTCGAACTATTCAAAGGTTATTTGATGCAGGGTGTCTACTCGTTAACAAGAATAAAATTCCCTGATATATAAAATGATTCCAGGTTCAAAAAATACTCTAATTTTAGATGGATAAAAAATAATGACAAAAAAAATGATTCAATAGTGTATAAAGCTACCAGTTTTTTTTAAAGCATTTTTAAGCTATTTAAAGGTGGAACAATTCTTCTTCTTTCTGGCGTTACGTCCCCACTGGGACAGAGCCTGCTTCTCAGCTTAGTGTTCTTATGAGCACTTCCACAGTTATTAACTGAGAGCTTACTATGCCAATGACCATTTTTGCATGTGTATATCGTGTGGCAGGTACGAAGATACTCTTTATGCCCTGGGAAGTCGAGAAAATTTCCAGCCCGAAAAGATCCTCGACCGGTGGGATTCAAACCCACGACCCTCAGCTTGGTCTTGCTGAATAGCTGCGCGTTTACCGCTACGGCTATCTGGGCCCCCTAAAGGTGGAACAATATGAAACCTTAAATGTTATTCAACTGAATTGGATTTGATAATGAGAATTCATCATTGTGAACTGAACGGATCTTTCAAGTGCATCAGTATGCTTCATTCTTAAAGTTTATTGATTACAGTTGACTCTCCACATCTCGATGTTCTACATCTCGATATCTCTCCCTATGTCGATGATTTCATAAGTCCCTTCAGTCTGCATACATTTTCACTCTCCGATGACCATGCTGAGGATCGTGGGTTCGAATCCCGCTGGTCGAGGGTCTTTTCGTAATGGAAATTTTCTCGATTCTCAGGGCATAGAGTATCTTCGTATCTGCCACACGATATACACATGCAAAAATGGTCAATCGGCAAAGAAAGCTCTCAGTTAATAACAGTGGAAGTGCTCATAAGAACACTAATCTGATAAGCAGGCTGTGTCCCAGTTGGGACGTAACGCCAGAAAGAAGAAGAAGAAAAATCTCGATATCCTCCTTATCTCGATATTGTGAGGTGTACTCAGAGCTGAACACGTTTAATGTCCTTCCCCTCACATGCAACACTAGCAGAACCATACATTGCAAATGTATGCGTGTGCTGCGTTCGGAGTGTAGCTGTGTTTGCCATGACGGTGAGCGCATGGACCAACGCTTGGTGTTGACTCGTCAGTACTGCATTAGTTTCTTGGTGAGGCAAGTCGTGTCACTTTGGGAGCGTCCTGCCAACGTTCCAAGTGATTCTTCCGCAGGGAATACATATAGCTGCGAATCGATGGACGAGAAATAGAGAATATTTACATTGGCGATCCTGCCAGGAGCTCATCGTTGTTGTTGTTATTTCCCTGAGCAAAAAAGCGGAAAGAATCACTTGGAATTGCTTTTAAAACAGAACCGCAGTTCCCAAAAAATCAGTTTAAAGGTGCAAAGAGGAGCAATCAACCGAAGTGGCGTATTGAAAAACTTGTGGTGTATAATGGTGAGTAATGAAAACCTAACAGAAAAATAGGGTGCGTAATGAAAACCACCCGAGAAATGGAAGTGTAATGAAAACCTTCCGAGAAAATGACGAGTAATGAAAACCGTCAATAGGGTGCGTAATGAAAACCACCCAGAGTATGGAAGTGTAACGAAAACCTTCCGAGATAATGACGAGTAATGAAAACCGTCAAATAGGGTGCGTAATGAAAACCACCCAGGGTATGAAAGTGTAATAAAAACCTTCCAAGAAAATGGCGACTAATGAAAACCGTCAAATAGGGTGTGTTATGAAAACCACCCAGAGCATGGAAGTGTAATGAAAACCTTCCGAGCAAATGACGAGTAATGAAAACCGTCAAATAGGGTGCGTAATGAAAACCGCCAAAAGTGTGTAAGTGTAATGGGAAGCTTCTAAGAAAATGGCGAGTAAAGAAAAACCGTTAATAAAAACCGTCAAATGGGGTACGTAATGAAAATCACCCGAGATATGTAAGGGTAATGAAAAACTTCCAATGAAATGGCGTGTAACGAAAAAACGCCGAAGACGTGTAATGAAACCCGTCAAAATAAGATGCGTAATGAAAATCACCCAACATATGGAAGTGTAATGATAACCTTCCAAGAAATTGACGTGTCGAGACATCCATCAAAAACCATCTGAGAAAAATAGCGTTTCAGAACAACTGTCTGAAGCCAGTGCATAATGAATGCTAATAAGAAAACGTGTCGTTATAACAGCCAATAATGGATTCTGTGGTGTGTAAAGACAACCACCCAGTAGTTAAATGTACTAAAATTTAACTTCTAGCGCATTTTTTCCCAACCTTGATAACTACTGAAAAACGTCTTGCTGTAAGATGCTCGTTTCAGCGAACATTTCACGGTTCACGGACGGTGGTCTGCAGACCCCCTGTTGAAAACGTAGTTCTAGAATGTGTGAAGAACAATGGAAAGCATATCTGTTATCTGAAAAAAAGGTTTGCGGGAGAATGATCATATGTGGTGGATTCAGTAAGGACAATAAATGCCTAAGGCCAAAGTCAACCAACGATGATTCATTTGGCATCAAAACAGATACTTGCACTTTTTTTCATTCCTGTGTCGCATACGGCCTCCAATGAGGCATGATCGATATCTGGTGGCGGGTATGATAAATGATCAGAGAATCCAACATAGGCTCATTTGATTGAAACTTGAACATATGATGGCAAGTATGAGAACCAAGAAAAAAGAGTTCAGAACTACGAAAAAGTGTCACTCGCAGAAATACATCAATGATATCTCGCTGATGCGTAAAACAAGAAACAAAATGATGAACAAATGAAAAGCTTCATCGAATACGACGAATTAATGCAATACCTTTAATTGCCAGAATTTAGCACTAGCAGCGTATGAGCCGTATACTCGAAAATCAGGAGCAAGTTTAGGACAAACTGACCAGAAAGTGGGTACCAAAACGCGAAGTACAAAAACGATGTGAGGAAGCGCCGAAATGTATGTAGATTGACAGCCTGCTTTAAGCAGCGATCTTCCATATTGAATGTTAATTGTTCAGGCTGATATCTGTCGGCATAAATAGCAAGAATGATGATCATGTAATCGAAACTGCCCAAAGTCGGTAGTGTTTTATAAGCTTGTTCTCAAACATTGAGTTCTCCTGCGAGAGCAAACTCATTTGAGATCTGCTAAGGAAAACTCACGCATGAGATTTTGATGCAAAATCAATTGCTCATGCGGATACCGCCAAATTATTTAATTATAAAACTCCGGAAATCTGTCAAAACCCAATGTTATTGTTTATATTAGATGAAGAAAAAGCACTTAACTTTAATACATTTTATTGATACCGCCCAATGAGTCAACTCGTTGATGATGTTTTGGCTGTTAAGTTACGTGAGCTACAACTCAAGCGTGGAAAATCTTTAGCAAAAGGGGAAACGGCGTGTAACACAAAGAATCATTAGAATCATTATGGATGTAATAGTAGTAGTGTCGCCTTTTTTTATGTACATTTTCAAATCGAATAAACAAAAGCAAATGTAAACACATGGAAAATTTAGTAGATTGACGAGTAATGGAAATCAAAATCTACTCTTCAATCGCACATATCAAAAGAAAACATTATGATCTAACGAAAGGCAACGGAATTTCTCTGTTTTTATTGGATTTATCGCATATTTTTATTACATACCAGCACGGTTTATGTTTGTAAGAGATGACGGTGTTGCCAGGTGGCTGGTGACAGATTTTTATACCAATTGTTATATGCTTGTTTTCGTAACATTTACTGCATATAAAAACTTATCATTTTGCAAATAGTTTTTCATCACAAGGTCACTGATTTAATAAAATTTCAATGATTTTTGTGATCAATTCACATTAAATGCTACGACTTTACAGTTAGCAACTTTGCGCTCAACGATCGCGATAATTGTGCACACACAATAGACGCGTCCCGACGCATCGCACTGTGGAGCTTGTCATGATTTAGCTTGTCATGGTCCAAATTGATAAACTCTTGGTATGGTTTTATGCCTCGTAGAGATGGTTTCTGTAATTTGAGACAATCGCAGACAATAGTGTTGAGTGTTGCGGTTCATAAAACATTATAAATATTTGATTCCCGTTTAAAATGTGTTTCTTTAACAAAGGTTACAAAGGAAAAGGTAAGCACTTTCTATTTACAAGTGTAGCTGGGTGAGGCAATGAAATGCGGCATAAGATCGGAGATTTTTTTTTTTTTTTTTTGAGAATATAAATCTCATGTCTTTTGTCGCTTAACTGATAATCCTGCATCTGAAAGTGTTGAATAAATATTGAAATATCATCGGAAGCATTTTTCTTCGTATAAATTATCCATAAAATCAGGTGATGAGCAGTTGTATTTCATTGATGCTGCAAATACCAATACTATCATAACAATATGTAAATGATTTTAGAAGAAGCCATTTTGTGATGACGCGCCAAAAGGCCATAACATATGTGAATTTGATATTCTCGCAACGCTGTTTGGAAACGATGTTTTCTTCAAAAAAGCTGAATTCAATAACAAGTTATGGACAGGATGGTGGCGTGTCAATTGTCGTAAGTTTTTCATAAAACAGTCAATATATCGTTGAATCTTACTGTTAATAGAATTGAGGTGCATGCTTGCAAAAAAAAAATCTCGCTCGCTGTCGGTATTGACTCTGATAGTGACTAGTGATCCTTTATAGAGAGATAAGCGGAAGTAAAATGGAAAGATTTGGCAACAGATCAGCAGTGCTGATTTTGCTCGCCGTCGAGAATAATATTGTAACACGGACATGACTTCCTCATTGCTATAAAGTGTATTTTGTTTCGTTATAGGTCTTTGAGCTACATATCAAAACTAATAAACAGCCGAAAAAATCAAAAACTAAAAATCGCATTGACAAAAATTCAAAAAAGTAAAACATTTCATTTCTTTGCTTCATGCAAAATTACTTTTACCGAAATAATTTCAAGCGGATTACATTACTCATCAAAAAAAGTTCAAAACAAACATAACGCATGTTCGTTTGGCTCACACTTTGACAGCTCTCGCTGCTCGATTGGCTCACACTTTGACAGAAATGTCAGCTTCCGCGAATCTCTCTTATAAAGGATTTCTAATAGTGACTATAAGCCATTTTATGAAATAACAGCTTTACTGACATTGTTCGAAATAAAAAAAACCAAGTAGCCTAAAAAGCGAGTCGTTTTGAAATGTCAATTGTTTTTATCGGGTTTACCAAAATTTGAGGAAATACAGTACATACCTCATAGGGTGAAAACTAGTTAACAGTGTAAAAATTGTTGACGAAAAGTATTCATGCATTATGTGGTTTGACATATTTTTGGGTTGTTCTACGGGAGTGCCATAATGAGACAATGGATCATTAAAATAACCAAAATGGTCGCTATGGAAAGCATAGATAGCGCCACCAAAGCCTTGTGTGTTTGACAGAACAGCAATGCTGTCATAATGTTAAATCACATATACAGTGGCGCCTTTGTTTTGATGCGGTGAGCACTTGCAAAAACTACCTACAATGATCCATTAAACTCAAATTTGGAAAAATTGATGACTTTATGTACGTTTGATTTTTTTTTTCTTCGGAGAAGAGGGAGGATGTGAGGTGTACCCAGAGCTAAACACGTTTAATGCCCTTCCCCTCACATGCAACACTAGCAGAACCATACATTGCAAATGTATGCGTGTGCTGCGTTCGGAGTGTGGCTGTGTTTGCCATGACGGTGAGTGCATGGACCAACGCTTGGTGTTGACTCGTCAGTACTGCATTAGTTTCTTGGTGAGGCAAGTCGTGTCACTTTGGGAGCGTCCGGCCAGCGTTCCAAGTGATTCTTCCGCAGGGAATACATATGGCTGCGAATCGATGGACGAGAAATATAGAATATTTACAGATATCTCCATAGCTCGATGTGTTTCTGTGTGTTTTTCGTTTTCAATTTTCTCTCCGTATGTCGATATGACCAATATCGAAGGATACTAGACCAAAGTTTTGGGATTTAAAACATATTAGGAGCACATAATGACGTCTGTTAGTGTATTACTTTCTTGGCAACGGAGTGTTTTTCAATCTAGTATTCATCAAAAAATTATTCTTTGTCTCGATCTCTCCCTATCTCGATGGTCCCTTCGATATCGAGATGTGGAGAGGCGACTGTAAAAAGATAGAGCATGCACAAGGTGTCCACTATATAAAATGAACAGTCCTTAAAATTGTCCTTCAGAAATTTCACTAAGGATATCTCTAGGAATTACTGAGAGATTTCTTTAGAAATTCCTACAGTTATTCTTTGAGATTTCTCAAGGAAGCCTTCAAAGGTTTGTGCAAATATTATTTCAGGAATGGAAATGCGGATGAAATTTTTCAGAGATTTGAAAAAATGTTCAAAAACTTGTGCGGTGTTTCTAAAGCAGATTTTAAAGTAACCTCTGATGAAACTAGAAAATGTGTAGGAATGTTCGTAGGATTTTCTGGAAAAAATACTGCAGTGCTAACTAGTATGGATTCTTGAATAAACTTTTGTAGATCCCATGGGATTTTTTCATTGAGAAATGTTTGGAAGAACTGCAGTTGTAATCCTTAGATGCATTTCTGGAGAAATTCCTAGAAAAAATCTTGAGGAACTAAATAATGAAACACAGGGTCGAATTTTAAGAATTCTTTGAAAAGTTCCTAATAGATTTACTCGAATAACCGCTCGGGGATATTTTTTTTTTTTGAGCAATTTTGTAGAGTTACCGTGGATGAAATGGCGTAGAAAATCTTGTCCGGTTTCTTGGAAAAAATCCTGAACACTTTTTTTTAAATCTCCGGAATAAGTTAAAAATCTTTCGGAGACCTCCTAGATTAACAACTGGTTTCATTCGGTTGATAGATTAGTGGAAAAAATATCAGGAGGAAGTCCTCGTGTAACAGCCTCTGAAGGTTTTTCTCAAACCGGCGAAAGTTTGCATCCGAATTCACTGCAAGCCTCTAAAGACATTAGAGACCTTTAATCAAAAATAGAGACTTTTTAGAAACATGCATTGAAATATAGATCAAGTCTATATAACTTGCTACCACCCCTGAAACTGATGATTGTTTCGACATTTTAAATAGAAAGTTGTTTTTGAATTCCAGATTATTTTCCCAAAATTAGTTTTCAAGTTGTTCAAATTTCGAATAATCGTGAGCAAATTTCATACCCGAAAAGACCTTCATGCAAAGAGTGTTTTGATATCGGCGCAGCCGAATCATGTTTATTTTATGGGAACGTAGCTATTGATAACAATTTCGGGACTTAAGCACAATTGTAGGATACCTTAGGCGTTATCGGGTTAGATGCTTCTGGTAGGCATAAATCAACTAATATTTTTGAAATATTCATGTTTTTTTTTCAACTGTGAAATAATGAGTAAGCTGATAAAAATATTGATTTATTATCTTTTACTATTATGTTTACGCAAAAGTATGGAACAACATTTTGATTCAAATGCCGAACACTGTGCTCATTCTGTCACATATTCCGAACATATTCATCCAAATTTCGGACACCACGAATTGATAGTATTCAAATAGGTACCGTTTTGTCTCAAATTTCGAACAGACTCATATTTCGAACACTCGTATTTTGTATGAAGATATTTCCAGGAAAGGACCGCCATTCACAACTGAGTTGAACTCAAGTTTAATGTTTTTAACGCTAATTGACAACTAGGAGTTGTAACGATTATGCACTTCAAGGTCGTAACAACTAGCTCAGATGAAATTATTTGTGGTATTATTAATTCAAAAGTTCATAGTTCATGCTGTTTGGAATTTGAATCAAAGTGTTCAGAATATGAGACAGAATGAACTCCAGCACTTGGAGCAAAATATTGTTACACACTTATGAGTAAAAATAACAGTAAAACATGGTCAAAAATTTCTTAGCATACTCAATAGATCACAGTTTAACTTTACAAAGAGATAACATATTAAAGGCATTTAAAGACTTTGAAAGCCTTAAAAATTCGGAATAAGTAGTTTCGAAATTAAATTTAGCTCAACTGGTTCTACTAACCCATAACTAGAAAATCGTCACAACTTTCAATGTTTGGAATAGATGGACATTTAATTTGATTTATATTATCTATTTCAGTGGAATATTTCAACAAAATCGCAATGCAAAATCCGAGTGTTCAGATTATGAGTCTACTCGGAGTTGAAACTCCTACTTTAAAAGAGTTGCAAAAACCTATTCCATATACTAAATGATAAACATTTAACATTGGTTTGCCATATCATTCTTTCCCATTAATGTATTTAATATGCTAATAAGTTTAAATGGATATCATTTAACATAAACAGTACTTACGTCTCATGTTGATCTGATACGTTCGTCAGTTCATATATTTTTTTCGCGCCAACCTTGCGTGTGGGCAGATGCAGAATCGCACCAACAAGGTGAATAGTCACGTGACTTGAGAATCCTATCAACGATTTTGTTTGCCAGTAACCCTGTGGCAAGGAAAGTCCAGTTAAAACGACTATGTGAGTCGCCTCACCAAATTTTCACTCTACAACTCGCACAACATAAATTTACGAAAACTAAACTTTAAAGTTTTCACGGAAATAACACCATCAAAAAATGAAACGATTGATCACAAGATCATTGAACACACTGCACAAACTGCTGTTGAGAATCAACTGTTTGAACAGAGAAAAGATCAAGAGCAAAGCAGTAGCTTGTGACCAAGCCGGTTTGCTTCATGTTGTAGTATAGGTACATGCCAGGTAGAGAGTGGAGAAATATAAAACTGATTTTCTGCGCCAATGGGCATTTACCTATACACGATCTACTTCTCTCTTAAGCTGAAGTGACCTTCTAAACATCTACGTGATCAGATTGCCCTACGCATTTGCACGAATGTGGGTACAAGTTTTGCAGAACTGAGCTTCCGCAAAGTTCAAAACTTTGGCATTAGGGCATATTGGGGAGAGTTGATCGTTTTGTGACGTGATTTTACTCGTACACTTTACTTTGTACTTTCGGTGGGTTATAGGGTAGGAAAAAGCACGGAAAAGAAGGGTCAGTGCTTCATTTTTTTTTATTAATTTCTTTATTAGTATCATTTCAAACATTCCATTCATTTCTAATATCCAGGTGTTATGTGTTAAACAACACTATCATCCTAATTTTGTAAAACTAAATTCGGCTTTTATTAACATTTGGTTAACAACATATTATGAAGTCATTTGTCGTAGCAGTTCAGATATTTTACAGCTAAGTAGAGTACAGTAGAGTTGATTTCACCTGCTTATTAGAAAGCAAAAGAAAAACTTTCAATCCTTTCAATTCACTTAACCCAACTAAACTTAAATATACGCATTAACCGTAACAATATACAGAATTATTTTCAAATGTTATATTTTGTTTGAAGTTCAAAAGCTTGTTCTTAAGACAAAGTTTTGAATCTCTGTTAATAAGGGGATAAAGACATTTTTTGGCTTGAATGCCCTCAATGTCATTTTTAAAAGTTAATTTTTTATCTAGCATAAGTCCTAGATTACTTAATTTCATCTGGACAGTTTACTGGAACTCCTCACATCGTGACAACACGTCTACTTGAAGGTTTCAAGTAATGAGCTTTTGGTTTAAGCCTGGTATCCACATCCTATGTAGAGCGGTCAAGTACAATTTGTTGCTAATTACCAAAGTAATTTTGACAGCTGATCCAAAATGAGCGAAGTGTCACTTTTACTTGCGGAATAATTGAGCGGCACATTTTTCCGTACGGAATAGTGACAGCTCCATTTGATTTGTACGGCAGGCGTTACCAATGTTACGAAATCAGCTCTACTTGTCAACTGGATACAGCTCAAGTAATTTGGACAGCTGAAGTATTTCTTGGCCATTACTTGTCCTATCCTTTTGCACAGTACTTACGAAGTGGATACTACCCATTATAAAGCATGTCCACGATAAATTTCGGACACGGATGGCGGGTGTACCACAGAAAGTTCGAGAATTTTACAGAAAGAAGGATTAACATCCTTGTCAACTGTTTATTTTGTAGATATAACTCTTTTATTCTGAAATAAACAATTGTTTTTGTTGAATTATGAGTAACTTTTTTTTGCTGCCATTATTTGGGTGTCCAAAATTTAACGTGGACAGGCTTTATAGGAATATTATTAGTTGGACATTAGACCTATTCAAATGTAACGAAGTTCCTCAGTCAACCAATATTTTGATTTTTCATGTCGAAATGAACTTCTGGTCAAAATTTTAGTCAATTTAGAGAAAATTTAGATGTGCTTCAAATCAATTATGTGTTTTTGGACTATTTTCAAGCTTTGAAAATTCATAACTACTGAACGGAACATTGAAACATATCGGAAATACCTCTACATAGTAGTTTATTCAATTCTACAAACTTTTGTTGAACACGGTTTTATGATTGGAGCAAGTTTAAACATAGTTTGGTTGTGGTTTGTGCTTCAAGGTTCTAGAAAATCACTTTTTTTGGGGAATGTTCTCCCTGATAAACATACTTGTATGAAAATTTCGGATTTTGAATTTCCAGAACATGATGACTGTGTATTTCTAAAACTCAATCCCGTTTAAGGCGAAGTAGGCCGTCATGGAAATTTGTACGCGTCGTTGATGATTGTTACTAATTCATCTCTCGATTTCAAATCAAAGAAAATCAGTTGGTTTTGCACTGACACAGCTGAAAAAGTATCAGCTTACTTTATGCATGTTGGCGCGTACAGTGATACTTTTTCAAGTCAATATAAACTATCAACTTATCACTTTGAAATGCAAGATGAAAAGTCATCATTGTTCCCAAATCGAATGACGGGCTACTTAGCCTTAAAGATACCTTTAATTTTACGAAAATAAATTGTAAAAAAATGGTAATTAGGAAGTACATTCGTAATCCGCTGTGGGTGAGCCAAGAACACTACTGTACTGTGAGTTTCAAGGAATGTAAAAAATGAACACGTTAGCACTGCTTTTTCTCAGTCGATGATAATGATTGTTTTCAAATCGTTCAGAATAGTCAGTGAAATACGGTCAAAACAATCATCAATCGGAAAGAAAAAGCAATGCTAACTTGTTCAATTCATTCATTCGACGGTACATGTGTCATGCACCATTTAACTATCATCAGGTTGGGATGGATTGTTCGATCTTTGAATATTTTTTGTAATTTATTTCGCAAAGGAACATGTAAGCTGTTAATGGTTAATGACTGGGAGGGAGAAACCAATACAAAATTTCTGTACGTCATAGTGAGCCGAGATTCCGCTGTCACGAACTGTCACTATACATTATAATCAATGTTTTCTTATAAAAAGGTAGAATTCTCGTATATCGGTCAACTTCACTAATAAAAGAAAAATCGAATTCACAAATTTTCATCAAACACTTTTAGCTTCAGAATTTGCTTCTTCTCTTTGGAAGCATGATGATGACTGTCGTTCGACACGAGGTCCAACCGCAATTCAGTTCACTATGCATCCCATGGGTTGATCACAAACAATTTAGAAGCTTTGAACATGGAAATCGATAGCATAGCTCATGGATTTCATCATAACAATCTCATTGCGCATATCAATGAATCGACCAACTTGAACATGATGATTATGACACAAGATAACCATAAGCAAAACACACTGAATCCGTGTTGGAGTGATATTTTTTTTTTTTTTTTTTTTTTTTTTTTTTTTTTTTTTTTTTTTTTTTTTAATTTCTTTATTAGTATCATTCCAAACATTACATTCATTTCTTATATCTAGGTGTTCTGTGTTATTTGACAACACTATCATCCTAATTTGGTAAAACAAATTTAAGATTTAATTAACATTTTGTTAACAACATATTACATTTCATTTGCCGTAGCAGTTCAGTTTTTTTACAGGTGAGTTGATTTCACCTGCTTATAAGAGAAAAAAAAAAACGTTTTTAATATACTTAACCTAACTTAACCTAAACATATAACGCATTAATCGTGGCAATAGAAGATTGTAACGATTTTTGCCTGAAATTATTAATGATTGTATTTGACATTTGTTCCAATGTTTCAACATTGGATATTCTATGTAACTCATTGGTACTATACCAGGGAGGAAGCCTCAGAATCATTTTCAAAATTTTATTTTGAATTCTCTGCAGAGCTTTCTTCCTGGTATTACAACAGCTAGTCCATATTGGTACAGCATACAACATGGCTGGCCTGAAAATTTGTTTGAATATCAACAGCTTGTTCTTAAGACAAAGTTTTGATTTTCTATTAATAAGGGGATAGAGACATTTTACATATTTATTACATTTGGCTTGAATGCCCTCAATGTGATTTTTGAAAGTTAAATTCTTATCTAGCATGAGCCCTAGATACTTAACTTCATCTGACCAATTTATTGGAACCCCTCTCATCGTGACAACATGTCTACTTGAAGGTTTCAAATAAAGAGCTTTTGGTTTATGTGGGAATATTATTAGTTGAGTTTTGGAAGCATTAGGAGAAATCTTCCATTTTTGCAAGTATGAAGAAAAAATATCCAAACTTTTTTGCAATCGACTACATATGACACGCAGGCTTCGTCCTTTGGCGGAGAGGCCTGTGTCATCCGCAAACAAAGATTTTTGACATCCCTGAGGTAGCTCAGGTAAGTCAGATGTGAAAATATTGTATAATATTGGTCCCAAAATGCTGCCTTGAGGAACACCAGCTCTTACAGGAAGTCTTTCAGATCTGGAGTTCTGATAATTAACCTGAAGTGTACGATTTGACAGATAACTTTGAATTATTCTAACAATGTATGTTGGAAAATTAAAGTTTTTTAATTTTACAATCAAACCTTCATGCCAAACACTGTCGAATGCTTTTTCTATGTCTAGAAGAGCAAGACCAGTAGAATAGCCTTCAGATTTGTTGGAACGGATCAAATTTGTTACACGTAAAAGTTGATGAGTGGTCGAATGTCCATGGCGGAATCCGAACTGTTCATTGGCAAAAATTGAATTTTCGTTGATGTGGGCCATCATTCTGTTCAAAATAACCTTTTCAAAAAGTTTACTGATGGAGGAAAGCAAACTGATTGGACGATAGCTAGAAGCTTCTGCAGGATTTTTGTCTGGTTTTAAAATTGGGACAACCTTAGCATTTTTCCATTTGTCAGGAAAATATGCTAATTGAAAACATTTGTTAAATATATCAACTAAAAATGATAAGCTACTTTCTGGAAGTTTCTTGATAAGGATGTAGAAAATTCCATCATCGCCAGGAGCTTTCATGTTTTTGAATTTTTTAATAATAGTTCTCACTTCTTCCAAATCAGTCTCCCAGGCATTTTCGAAAACGTTCTCTTGATTGAGAATATTTTCGAACTCCTGAGTAACTTCATTTTCAATTGGACTAGTAAGTCCTAAATTAAAATTGTGCGCACTTTCAAACTGCATAGCAAGTTTTTGAGCTTTTTCGCAATTAGTTAGTAATAATTTGTTTTCATCTTTCAATGCCGGTATTGGTTTCTGAGGTTTTTTCAAGATTTTCGATAATTTCCAAAAGGGCTTAGAGCCAGGGTCCAATTGAGAAATTTTATTTTCAAAATTTTTGTTTCTTAATTGAGCAAAACGTTTCTTGATTACTTTCTGCAAATCCTGCCATATAATTTTCATAGCAGGATCGCGAGTGCGTTGAAATTGCCTTCTCCTCACGTTTTTAAGACGGATCAAGAGTTTAAGATCATCGTCTATAATCACGGATTCAAATTTTACTTCACATTTTGGAATTGCAATGCTCCGGGCTTCAACAATGGAATTTGTTAAAGTTTCAAGAGCATTGTCAATATCAAGTTTAGTTTCTAAAGAAATGTTAACATCAAGATTGGAGTCAACATACGTTTTATATATATTCCAGTCGGCTCGTAAATAATTGAAAGTGGAGCTGATAGGATTGAGAATCGCTTTTTGGGATATTTGAAATGTAACAGGGACATGATCAGAATCAAAATCAGCATGAGTAATCAGTTGGCTACAAAGATGACTAGAGTCGGTTAAGACCAAATCAATCGTAGATGGATTTCTAGAAGAGGAAAAACGTGTGGGGCTATCAGGGTATTGAATTGAGAAATATCCTGAAGAGCACTCAGCAAATAAAATTCTGCCGTTGGAATTACTTTGAGAATTATTCCATGACCGATGTTTGGCATTAAAGTCACCAATGACAAAAAATTTTGACTTATTGCGAGTCAATTTACGCAAGTCAGTTTGGAGCAAATTAACTTGCTGCCCAGAGCATTGAAAAGGCAAATAGGCAGCTATGAAAGTGTATTTACCAAACTGTGTTTCAACAGAAACACCTAAAGTTTCAAAAACTTTAGTTTCAAATGATGAAAACAGTTGATGTTTTATACGCCTATGAATGATGATTGCAACTCCCCCACATGCCCCATCAAGTCGATCATTACGATAAACAAAAAAGTTAGGATCTCTTTTGAGTTTAGATCCAGGTTTTAAATACGTTTCGGTAATAACTGCTATATGCACGTTATTAACCGTAAGAAAATTAAACAGCTCGTCCTCTTTACCATTCAGAGAACGAGCATTCCAATTTAAAATATTTAAATTATTATTTGGATCCATTAGAAAAACGTAATCCAATAACAATTTGATTTGTAAATTTTACACCTACTTGGACTGCTTCAGTCATAGTGGTGGCTTTGAACATTGCATCAATCATTAGATTCAATTGTTCAGTTAGAAAATTAAAATCAGAGGCAGACATGTCATGTGATTTCCCATTGGAATTTTCGGTAGACGAAGAAGCGGAGTTACCTGTGGCGGTAGGGTTTTTTCCATTTGATTTGAAACAAGTAGAATGGGTACCCATGGATCGAACAGGGGAGGAGTTCGAATTTCCTGCTACGATATCGGCAAAGGATTTACCGTGGGTAGATACATTCGAAATAGAAAGATTCGAACGGCTACCCGACGGAATAAAATTAGTTTGTGAATGAGCATGATTCTGATCTTCCTGATGGGTATGATTCATGATCAAGCGATCGTTAACTGAAAAATGAGCATTGTTCGATACTCTACCAGGCAAATTCCGGAAACGACCGTTATCGTAACGGATATTATCTTTCATCTGCCTGGCACGAGCCTCAATGACCTTTTTGCGTGAAGGACAATTCCAAAAATTGGACTTATGGTTAGCCCCGCAATTACAACATATGAATTTGGTGGTATCTTCCTTCACTGGACAGACGTCTTTGGCGTGAGAAGAACCTCCGCAAATCATGCATTTAGCATCCATGCGACAATTTTTTGTACCATGACCCCACTTTTGGCACCGACGGCACTGAGTGGGGTTCTGGTAATTTCCTCCAGGTTTCTGGAAATGTTCCCATGTCACACGGACATCAAACAAAAGTTTTGCTTTTTCTAAAGCTTTAATATTATTTAGTTCTTTTTTGTTAAAGTGAACTAAATAAAATTCTTGAGAAAGCCCTTTCCGAACAATGCCAGATTGGGTTCTCTTTTTCATAATGATTACTTGGACTGGGGAAAATCCAAGTAAATCATTTATTCCATTTTTGATCTCTTCAGGTGATTTATAGTCACTTGAGAGACCTTTCAAGACAACTTTGAACAAACGTTCAGTTTTGTCGTCATAAGTAAAAAAATTGTGCTTCTTCTCATCAAGATGTTTGAGAAGAAGCTCACGATCTTTAAGAGTTTCCGGCAACACGCGACAGTCTCCTTTCTTTGCGATTTGGAAGGAAACCTTGATTCCCCTAATGGAGTTCAAGATCTCCTGCCTAAATCCCCCAAATTCGGAACAACTGACCACGATAGGCGGCACTCTTTGCTTCCTCACTTGAATCAAAGAGCCTGGGCTAGAGGCTGCTTCGATTTGGTGTTCGGAAAATTTGTCTAGAGCATCGAACTGATTGCTCATTTCGATACAATTATTCATTTCACCCTTGGAAGAAAGTTCGCATTCCGGGGAAGCGTCCTTTCTTCCATTCTTGCCACGTGTAGTGACAGTTTTAAAACCCACTTTTTTGGAAGGAAGTAGTGAATTCAGAGATTCACCCTTCCTTTTGTTTGTTGTTGATACCATGTTTAATTAATAAACGAAAGAAGACGTGACCTTCGAAAGGTTTTTTCCCAAGACGGTGTCCAAGAAGGATTACCACCGCTAGCTTTCGCCAACGGGTCCAACGAAAAATCGAAGGCACGGGTCCAAACAAGGATCGTAAAGGGATCAATAGTAGAAAAAATAGTACTGAAAAGTACTGTTTTAGTAGCACTGAAAAGTACCGTTTTTAATTTTAGCACTGAAAAGTACTGTTTTTGTAGCACTGAAAAGTACTGTTTTATTGCTTTAGGTAGTTTTTAAGAAAACTTCCAAGAGCAGAGAGAATTCGTGTATGCACAGCACGAAGGTACGATGCGCACTGCCGTGTTGGAGTGATGATCCATGCGTCCATAGGTTGACATATACGAATCTGAAGAGAAAGCTTCGGGAACTTATGTGGAAAAAATATGGAATCCCTGTTGTCGGTTGATGAATCAATCCATGAAGCAAAACAAAGGAATTTAATGTGTAAGACACAGGAAGTTTGCAAGAAAATCATAGCAAATCGATATAGACGTTCATGAATCGATCCATAATTTTAAACACACAGATCGAGCGTGTGGATTTTTATCAGTGTGTGAGTCGAGACGAATCGCTCTCACCGCGAGTGACGTGAGACGACTAATGTTAATCAAATCAAGACTAGCAATTCAAAAGGCGTCATCTCCAAAAATTAAACAATGAGAAAAATGCAATCTTGTTTTGTCAAACAATAAATCAAATTTAAATTATTAATTTAAGCATTGTATGTATTTTATCGTCCAGAAAGTCGATGGATAAACTGATTTATAGCTATAAATATTCATTACTATCATTTTAGCAAAAAATCCTGCTAAAAAAACGAGTCAAAGGAAATGAGGCTTTTGTTTCATCAAAAGCTGTGCAGCCCTTTCATTTGTGCCCATAGACGCCGGCCGACGCTGATGAGGCCTGTGAGTTGACGCCTTTGTTTACTCTAAAATGTGTTGAGGCCTTCTAGTTGTGGCTTGTTTTTTCATCATCTTCTGATGTGGCCTTTTGAAAATTGGTTCAATTGAAATAATATTGCAATTGAACGTTATTTTTCATGCAATTGAAACCAAATCGTGTTTTTGTTGATAATTTGTGAAGTACAGACAGGCTGACACAGGTATTATTAGGTAGTATGATACAAAATACATCAGTCTACAGGAACCCGACGGAAAACTTGATAATGTTCGCCGTTTAGACAACCACTGTATAAAATAATACAATGAGCAGTCGCTCCGTAGTATAACCTGCATCTACTTAGTAAATTTGGAACGTTTTTCGCAATCTACATTGCAATTTTGATGTTTGTTTAATAGGCCTCAACTCGGTTTCCGTCAGATATAGAAATGAGGCCTTTTTGAGAAAAGGCCGCATTTGCGATGAATATCCTGGTTAGCGGAAAATGAGATGGGGCCTTTTAGAAAAATGTTATTTTTTCAACTTTTATGCATATTTTTATATGACTATTGTATGTTTTAGTAAGAATAGGCTCTTATACACTAAAATCAGCAGAAAACCGATTTGTTTACATTTTGGACTTGAGGCCTTTTCAATTGTTGGTCTTGAAATGGGAGCAAGTCGACAATTGTCACCTCATTCGACTCGTGTCACCTCACACGCCGCGCAGAATAGGCACGTTTAGCAGATGAACAGGCTTATTCTGCTCGGCGTGTGAGTCGAGACGAGTCGCTCTCACTGCGAGTGACGTGAGACGACTAATGTTAATCAAATGAGAGCGAGTCGACAATTGTCACCTCCTTCGACTCGTCTCACCTCACACGCCGCGCAGAATAAGCCTGGAAGTGTTGGAAATCATGGGTCATGGTGCTATGCCACCCGGCAAGTGATTCGAAGGAAAACGTTTTTTTTCTGTAATGGCGAATATTTTAGAAGCATATCAATGCCCGAAAGTGTATCTTCTTCTTCTTTCTGGAGTTACGTCCCCACTGGGACAGAGCCTGCTTCTCAGCTTAGAGTTCTTATGAGCACTTCCACAGTTATTAACTGAGAGCTTACTATGCCAATGACCATTTTTGCATGCGTATATCGTGTGGCAGGTACGAAGATACTCTATGCCCTGGGAAGTCGAGAAAATTTCCAACCCGAAAAAATCCTCGACCGGTGGGATTCGAACCCACGACCCTCAGCTTGGTCTGACTGAATAGCTGCGCGTTTACCGCTACGGCTATCAGGGCCGATGAGAAATGCGAATTTAAACGCGATCGATAGTGTTTTGTGATGAGTGGTCTCAAGCTCCTGTTTCCACGATTCTGTGGTAATTTGGGGGTGATGTCAGATGGTGCATTTAACTTCTTGTGTAACACGAGCGTGCTGTGATTGGAACGGGAAGTCGACTATTTAGGTCCAAAACATTGTGAATCTGCGTGGCGCGTGTGGTCATTCGATGAATGATTGCTTGTAGAACAAAGATACCGGGTAAATAAAGCTCAGTAAATTGTTGAATGGTCGTTTCCCACGTGAAAAATTCTCCCAGTCGTTTTTTGCTCGTGCTTATAAAAATGTTACCACTTTCGGCTAATGGATTTTACTGCCATTCCGGTTCGGCTGATAAATACTTTCACGTGTGTTCTGTTTTTTGTTGAGCTGTTGGAGTCCAGGAATCTGATGTCAACGAAAACAATGGAAAGCCAGTGTTGAATGTGGTCGTTCTACAACTCACCTACACGATGAGTAATTTTGGCTACAGACAACAATAGCGTTATTTGGTGAGTTCGTTCCTACTTATCTTTAGTTTTCGACAAATAAGCCCTCGAGTCTCCTCAATTTTTCGTAACACTGAACTACACTACACTGAACCACAGACAAACAGACGTAACACTCTAATTATTTCCATCGTACAGCATAATATATTTATTTATTTATTGTCGTCAATCATGTTTAAAGACCGTTAAGTTGAATTTCTTATGTGCTAGTTTCACTAATACATTCAATTTTCCTACTTAAGATAATGTGCGGAAGTATTGTTTTAGCTTCGCTTTGGACCAAGTTAAGTCAATTAAATCATAATGTTTATTATAAATAGTCATCATTTGGTTCATTGGCCCGAATTTTGCATAATTAGTACGGTGATAGTTGATTACAAATAGTTCTCGATGGCGTAAACGTCTGGATGGTACATAAAAGTTTAATTTAGATAATAATTCTGGTGAATCAACTTTATGAGAAACAATATCGTTTATAAATGAAATCATAGCATATTCACGACGCTCTCTTAGTGTTTGAATATCAATCAACATACATCTAGCTTTGTAAGATGGTAATGGAAATTCAGTCCAACCTAATTTGCGAAGAGCATATAATAAAAATTGTTTTTGCACCGACTCTATCCTTTCTTCATGAACCGTTGAAAAAGGTGACCAAATTATGCTGCAATATTCAAGTATTGATCTAACATAGGCAATAAACAATGTTTTTATTGTGAATGGATCATTGAAGTTATAAGCGAAGCGTTTAATGAAGCCTAACATATTATTGGCTTTATTTATCATAGTGTGATCAATGAAAGTAAGTTTTGAATCTAAAATTATGCCTAAATCTCTGATTGTATTACATTTTTCAACATTCTGATTGCCTAAAGTTATTGTTATATTAGGAATGTTTCTTTTCCTGTTAAAAGATACCAGGTTACATTTTTTTACATTCAGTTGTAGTAGACTTTTCTGACACCATGTGTGAAAAATTTGTACTTCATATTTAAAAGTATGTATATCCTGTGCAGTTTTTATTTCCAGATAAAGTTTCATATCGTCAGCATATATTAATACTTTTAGTTCGTCAAGAATAAAAGACAGGTCGTTCACAATAGCACCTAATCCTAATATTTGGTAGTTGGCCGACTGGCCACTCGTGGCGCTCGCATCACTTTTGTTCGAGTTTGACGTTTGCTCACTACCGCCACCTAGTTCACGGTTGGCCAAAATGAAATATTTTAGCATTGGGCGTAAATGTTCACGTGACTATGTTTTAAGTTGATAAATGTTCAAGCTGTTACGTCTGTTTGTCTGTGACTGAACACTTGTCAACTACCCTTCATAAAAAATAATTCTCTAAATTTACAATAATATTTGCTGTTCTTCAGAAACTAAAAGTACTTTTGCATTGTTTTACCCATTTTCTCGATTGTAATTAAGTTCTAATTTTTTGTTACATTATAAACATTCCCACGACATTTAATTTGATTCATCAAAATACCATAAATGAAGCTTTTAATCATCTATGACTGCTGCGGGAGAGGTCAGGATAAGTTTTTATCTCATTTCAGAGAGCGAGTAAAGGCGCTGTAGCCTAGGCTTTACCGCCAGGATATGAGTGAAAAATACCCATGTGCCATCCCAGGAAACGGAATAGGACCACAAACGGAGTGCGCATTAACGTTCTTAGCAAAGCCACTCGCAACGATGTATCTTTTCCCCTGAAATGGAACGGTTGGTACGGTTGTCCCCATTTCTTCTTGCAAAAATTGGAAAATTTTCGTCTATCATGTTATTCATACGTGAATAATCTGATCGCCGCAAATTTTCAAATTGTCTTCATACCTAAGTCTGCACAGTGGGCCTGGCCATTTTAATATCTGTATCATATCTCTGATATGCTGCAAATATTAATACTGTCAAGAAAATATCAGGAGACGTTCCGATATTTCCAGGATGCTTTTCATTATTAGCTGTGCAAGCACTTAGAATAGAATAGAATAGAATATGGGAATATTTGTGCTTATTCTGCGCGGCGTGTGAGTCGAGACGAGTCGCTCTCACCGCAAGTGACGTGAGACGACTAATGTTAATCAAATCGTGCATATTCTGCGCGGCGTGTGAGGTGACACGAGTCGAATGAGGTGACAATTGTCGACTCGCTCCCATTTGATTAACATTAGTCGTCTCACGTCACTCGCGGTGAGAGCAACTCGTCTCGACTCACACGCCGAGCAGAATAAGCACGAATGGGAGCGAGTCGACAATTGTCACCTCATTCGACTCGTGTCACCTCACACGCCGCACAGAATAGGGACGATTCCCAAGTAACCATGGAGCATTATATAATTGCAGCTGCACTGCCGTAAGCCTACCATTAAAGTAGTTTAAAAGTGGAAAAGGGCACATTTACAGTTAAATTAATGCAAGAAGGACGATAAAGCAATGAAGCAACTTATAAAGTAATATAAATGCAGTAGTACAATTTATAAAGTGATGTTAGTGCATTGATACATTTGTAATGTAGGGTTAATGCTTTATTGCTTGACAGCTCTTATAATTTGTTGAATAAAAGCAATGTTGCATCAATGGTGTTGATATGCAGTAGAATACGTGCAATGTTATAATGCTTGTGGTTACTTGGGTTATTAGTTGAGTTTTGGAAGCATTAGGAGAAATTTTTCATTTTTGCAAGTATGAAGAATCAATATCCAAACTTTTTTGCAATCTACTGCAAATGACTGGCGGAGAGGCCATTATATTCACTTCAGAGACCTTCCAAAACGACTTTGAACAAACATTCAGTTTTGTCGTTATAAGTAAAACAATTGTGTTTCTTCTCTTCAAGATGTTTGAGAAGAAGTTCGTGATCTTTAAGAGTTTCCGGCAAAACGCGACAGCCTCCTTTCTCTGAGATATAGATGGAAACCTTGGTTCCCCTAATGGAGTTCAAGATCTCCTGCCTAAGCCCTAAATCCCCCAAATTCGGAACAAATGACCACGATAGGCGCCACAACGTGTCTAGGACCTGATGGAATTCCCTCCCTGTTTTTGAAGAACTGCATTGACTGCTTACTCGTTCCCCTGCGAACAATTTTCAACAAATCTCTATCATCTGGAGTGTTTCCTGCGTGCTGGAAAAATGCGTATATGTTTCCAGTTCACAAAAATGGAGACAGGAAGAATATTGAAAATTATCGTGGAATATCATCACTGTGTGCTGTTTCCAAACTCTTCGAGCTGGTCATAGTAGACCGACTATTCTTTCACTGCAAGCAATTCATCAGCCCTAATTAGCATGGATTCTTTTCCGGACGATCAACCGCCTCTAATCTATTATGTCTCACCACATACGTGGCTGAAAGCATGCGCCTAAGATCACAAACAGATGTTCTATATTTGGACCTAACTGCAGCATTCGACAAAATCAATCATGAAATCGCGGTAGCGAAGCTCGAAAGGTTTGGTGTTCACGGTGCACTTTTAAGCTGGTTTAAGTCTTATCTTAATGGGCGTCGTTCACAAGTCGTCATTGGTGAGTCTAAATCAGCATATTTTCCGATTCCATCCGGTATTCCACAAGGCAGTCATCTTGGACCGTTGATATTCCTGTTGTATTTCAATGACGTCAACACTGTTCTTGATGGACCAAACTCTCTTTCGCTGATGACTTCAAGCTGTATTTTAAAATCAATTCTGACGCCGATGCCTGGTTTTTGCAACAGCAGTTAGACGCTTTCGCTCAATGGTGTCACAGTAATCGTATGACCGTAAACCCAGAGAAATGCTTTTCCCGTTTGAAAAACCCGAAATTGTTCAACTACACCTTCTCTGGCGTCATTCTGGAAAGAGTTGATCGAATCAAGGATCTTGGAGTGATACTTGACTGTCAGCTGACTTTTAGACATCACTTGTCGTACATGTTGCACAAAGCTTCAGCATCCCTTGGATTTTTTTTCGAGTGGCCAAGACGTTCACTGACATTCACTGTTTGAAGGCGCTCTACTGTGCGTTGGTTCGTTCAATTTTGGAGTATTGCTCAACTATATGGACTATCAAAATGGAGCTGAAAGGATAGAGTCTGTCCAAAGACGTTTCGTTCGATTCGCTTTTCGCCGGTTGCCGTGGCGCGACCCATTTCACCTCCCGAGCTATGAAAGCCGATGTCGCCTAATTGGCTTAGACACTCTCAGAACACGCAGAGATGTTGCCAAGGCCCTTCTGGTTGCTGACGTTTTGCAGGGCCGAGTCGATTGCTCGGAAATCCTACAGCAGGTTAATTTATACGTACGACCAAGAGCTTTGCGTATCACCTCAATGCTTCGGCCGCAAACCCAACGCACCAATTACGGAGTTAACTGCGCCATAACCGGTCTACAAAGGACGTTCAACAGAGTAGATGCAGAATTCGATTTTAACGTGTCACGTGACGTGCTTCGTGGTAGATTTTTTACTGTTTTCAGATAATTTTTAAGTGTTGTGACTTAAATATTTTTCGTTTGTAGTCTGTGTATTGTTAGTATAATTGTTAGTCTGTGTATTATTAATTAATTATTAATAACCATCATTGGGGCTCAATAGCCTGTTGATGAAGAAGAAATAAATAAATAAATAAATAGATCAATTATCACTTCTCACTTGAATCAAAAAACCTGGGCTAGATGCTGCTTCGATTTGAAGTTCGAAAACATTGTCTAGAGCAGTGCTTCCCAAACTTTTTTGACTTTCGCCCCCCTGAGGCCAATATATTTTTGGAATCGCCCCCCTGATATGTTTTCGAAATATTTATATTAGACGATCTACTTTGCTAAAATTCAGACCAATATAATATTGCTGTTTGCCTTTGAGGTGCAAATCTTCACCAAATGTACTCCAAATGCGGTAACACTAATCAATCAAAGGACACCTGGCAACGATTATCAAAATCAAGGCCGACCTAACAAGAAAATCTTTATTTACCATCGCATTTCTTGTAGAAAATCTTACCGCGTTTGGTGCTCCCGCATTTAATATTTGCATTTCAAACGCACACTTCTTCTTCTTCTTCTTTTCTGGCGTTACGTCCCCACTGGGACAAAGCCTGCTTCTCAGCTTAGTGTTCTTATGAGCACTTCCACAGTTATTAACTGAGAGCTTACTGTGCCAATGACCATTTTTGCAAGTGTATATCGTGTGGCAGGTACGAAGATACTTTATGCCCTGGGAAGTCGAGAAAATTGCCAACCCGAAAAGATCCTCGACCGGTGGGATTCGAACCCACGACCCTCAGCTTGGTCTTGCTGAATAGCTGCGCGTTTACCGCTACGGCTATCTGGGCCCCATCGCAATATGATAAGTTATCAAAAATTGATTTAGTTATCAAGTTTACTGATGTCAAAATTTCAAACTTATGTGGTTTTGAAGCTAATTAAACATATCATATTCATCGATATTCTTGTATCATTAACGCTATCTGAAGATCTGCATAATATCATCATGATAGATTTTCTTAAATTTCAATAAACGACCGTTTTTTCCAATGATGTGCTGATAAGTAATTCATAACAGCAAACAACCTAAGTGCCACTGCCCCACTGCACTAAATAAATAAGACTGACTTTCTGAATTTCGAAACTTAGTGATTTGATTTATTAAATATGTTGTTTTTGAAATTGTAAAACAAATTATAGAAATTTTAAGAAATACATGTTTGAGAATTTAAAAACTCCATAACTTTAAAAAGAACATTGATTATGGCCGCACGGGACGTCATCATAATCACCCTATCCATTTCAAGAAGCAAATCCCAAGAACCACTCCATATATCGATGCGAAAATGAATCACTATGATTCTATATATGTAGTGCACAACCCGATAAATTTTCAGCTTCATCGGTTCACTAAAACTCGAAATTTGCTTCCACAACGTTTTGATGATTATTGTTAGAGTGAGACGAAAAATAGGGAAAATAACACGGTCTCCCGTGTCTCCTTGTTCAAAAAAAAAAAATTTTCATTGCCTTGTTGACTACAATGTAAGAACATTTCTTGTTAAAAAAATAGATTTTGTTTTTTAAATCTTTAAAGTTTTTATCCGATAATTCTTCAAATATTTTTTTAGTTGCACGATTAACGTCCACGGTCATTATCAGTTTCATCATTGGCACCTGATTTATGCAAACAAAATTTTCTGTATTAATTCAATAGTTTGTGCTATAAGTAACAAGTTTTGTCGAAAACTTTTCATGTGATGACCTGCCAATAATCGTAACACTAGCTGCCCAATTCCGAAGCTCTTTTATAGATAAAACATCTACTTATTAAATTTAGATACTTGAACCAATATCTAAAAATTTAAATAGTTAAATTAAATTGATCACTTTAAGAACTCTTTCAAACCATCTCCGACTACAAATCTATATAAATAAAAATGGAGTGGTGTTTGTATGTCACGAAATGGCTCAAGAACGGGACAACATATTTCCACAATTCTTTCACTGTTGTCCTCTTGAAGGGTTTCGACGTGTTCGTGCGACGAAAAAGTTTAGGAATGTTTTCGGAAAATTTGGTGAAACGGGGGAGTACTAATATGTTATTTTGTATGGGAGCTCCAATGACATTTTTCAACAGCCTACTTGATGGCAAGACGAAGTTTGCCGGGACCACTAGTATACAATGAAGTATTAATACGTTATGTTTTGGGAAAATTTCAGTTTCCAATTCATAATTTATAGCGAATTTCAACACTTATGCTAAAAAAGTAGATGTTTTACAAACATATTATGTCTATGACAATGTGTGTTCAAGTTTTGTCTATCCTGATTTTGAAGAAAATGTTGAAAGATACAAACAAATAGAGGGAAAGATTTAGATGTGGAATCATCAGATTATTAGAAAACAATCTCCTTATAAATTTAATCTCTTCTCCAAATTCATCGAAGTTTTCAGTTTCATCCACTTTCGCCCCCCTTCTAGTATTTTCGCCCCCCAAATTCCATTTTACAAATTTTCGCCCCCCTGGACCTGAAAATCGCCCCCAGGGGGGCGGATTCGCCCACTTTGGGAATCACTGATCTAGAGCATCGAACTGCTCAATTTGATGCAAATATCAAAATCAACCATTTCATCCTTGGAGAAAGCGCGCATTCCGGAGAAACGTCCTTTCTTCCATTTTCAGAGATTCCCCCTTCCTTTTGTTTGTGGTTGCAACCATGTTTTAGGACTGTTCATTTTATAAAGTGGACACTTTGTTTTTGCTATATCTTTTTTATTTATTGATAAAATCGTAATCGGTTTTCTGTGCATCTTTCAACTATTATTCTACAATACTATTAAAATATAAGATCTTAGAAAATGCTTTTGGTTGAAGAGCCAAATAATTTTTCCAAAAACTCCTAAGAAAAGCTGTTTGTCAAAGTTTAACATTATTTTTCGCAAAACAAAAATCCTAATTTTTATGAACATATTGTATGTTTGTATCCTTTACTATTCTACAAAAGGTATAGCTTTAAAAAAATCAACTATATTCTACCATTCTCTGACATTAGGTAACTTTAGTGATGTACCCATTTATGGCCAAATTTGCTGATACACCATCCTTTCACTCCCTGCAAAAGAGGAAAGTAAAAAGCGTGTTCAAAACTGGTCTGGTTTACTAAATAACCTATATTTGTGCAAACGAGAGCCAAATCGTGCGTTTAAACCACAGTCCTAAACACAAATTTTACTGTTTATGGTAGTTTTACTAAAAAGTCTCATACTTTTAAAATCGTGTACGCATATTTATCGATCTGCAGCAAATTGTAAATGGTTTTCTCCGAAAATTTCAATTGGTAATCTCAGAATAACATATTACAAAAATAATAGGTGCAAAATGAAGTCGATTTTATTACAGCAGTGTTGCCAATTTTGGTGATTGTCAATGTACTTTGAAAGGTCTTCTAAGAATAAAGCAATTGTGTATCTATTGTGCTTTAAATGTCACCTGGGGACTTAATAAGTAACTCTATGAAGGCGTAAGTCATTTTTCATATTAATACTATATTAGGACTTCCGTCAGGACGTACTTTTAACCAAAAAAATTCTACTCATACCGATCCCCTTCAATTTTAAAATGGTTTTCTCTAAAAATATAGGGGGAAAATGATGTTATTATATCTGTAAAATTGTTGTTCCAAAAATAACTTGATTTTTTCCATCAGGCTTCTAGTTGATGATACTTTTGAAGAACAAGCCCTTTTTGAAAATAAAAAATATAAATTGTCGAATTTTCCAGCCAATTTCTAACAATCATTGATTTTGATAACCTCCAAAAACCGACCGTTCTAATCGTTGTTCCATATTCGTGTGAAATTTAATTAATTTTGGAGAATTTTTATTATCACAACATTGTACAATACTAGTCAAACGATGTGCAGAAAACCGATTGAAATTTCATTGATAAATTAAAAAGATACAGCATGCACAAGGTGTCCACTTTATAAAATGAACAGTCCTTAGTGTACACTCGACGAATCCGTCTAAGAGGTTTTTCCCAAGACGGTATCCAGACGGTGACAGATTACCACCGCTAGCTTTCGCTAAAGAGTCCAACGAAAAATCGAAGGCACAGATCCAAACAACGATCGAAAAGGGATCAATATTATCGCATTTGCTCAAAAGGACAGGCGGAGTTTCTCAGAGGAAAGGAACAACCGCGATTTTGCTCCCTTTTTACTTCATTCTTATGGGAGATAACATTGCGGTGTTTCGTCAAACGCGGTTGTTCCTTTCCTGGACCATTTGCCGCGTGGAATTTTGGGCAAATGCGCGTTTTGGAAACTTGACAACAGCCGCGCAGTGTATCATATCCAGCGGACCAGACAATAGTAGAAAAAATAGTATTGAAAAGTGTTAGCAGTGTATAAGTGAGGCAATATTTTTACCCGGCGCCACTACACTGCAATCATTACTGCAGTAGAGAAAAAGTGCAATCAAAACTCCTGTGAATTTTCGTTCCCG
The DNA here is from genome assembly GCF_002204515.2 of Aedes aegypti. Lineage (NCBI taxonomy): Eukaryota > Metazoa > Arthropoda > Insecta > Diptera > Culicidae > Aedes > Aedes aegypti. The sequence continues at coordinate 148,313,539 of NC_035107.1, read as the reverse complement.
TGTAACAGTCCGATCAATAAACACGTTTCTACAGTAGTCGGTACGAGTACGTTTTATTTCCTCGTTATCACAAGTTCCCCGGGTTAATACCGTCCGCTTTCGGTGTTGGCCTGTCCACTTCGCTACCTGCTGGGTGTCCGCCGGTGAATCCCACAAAAAGTACTGTTTATGGAGCACTGAAAAATACCGCTCAGAGAATACTTAACGGATTCAAATATTTGTTGTCAGTGTACTGGTACACATATCTAGTTTCTAGAAATGGCCAGAGGAACTCGTAAATATTCCTGTGGCCGCAGTTATTCCGGTGGGTCACTGGGTCAAGTTGGGTAAAAAAGGGACATGTCAAGTTATCTTTATTCATTTCCAATGGCTATCACTTTAATTTGCATAAATCATTATTATCTTATATTCAACATTTTAAGTGAATAATTTTTCACCGTCTATAATGTACCGGATATGGCCACTCGGATTGAACCTTCATCCAGCCAACATACTTCTCACACGCAAAAAACACACTAAAATGTACATAATGGATTTTGTTGAAATTTTCAGAACTTCTCGAAAAACTACACGGGAAAAAATTCTGTGGTAAAAATAACTATTTTAGCTGACTACACCCATTCTTGAAACTACCATGGAAATTCAGACCAATTTACTATGTTTACGGTACACCCCACCGCATTACTGGTACATTTGACAGAAATAATTTACAACAATCTGATTCCGACTATAGACATGGTAAAATCAAGCGCATTTCTGGTCTGCTGAAAATTGCCGGTGCGAGCGCTTAAGTTAACCCCCTAAAATGGTAGTTTTTACCGCACAATTTTTTTGCGTGTAGTTTATGGTCCAGGAAACTTGGGAATATGGTCCCAGTGATTCCGGAGTTATTCCGGATTGTCTTGGGGTATCAAAATTGGCATCATCGGCAAACTTGTTCAGCAAATCAATGGCTATCCGGCAGTAACCAATCTAATTCAGAATTTATCCCCTAGGTGGCGCTAGTGACAAATTTTCCTCAATCTTCTATAACTTAAGATCCTGATGTGCTAGAAGGTTGATGTCTTCGGAAAAGTTGCACAACAGACCAAGAGCAGTCCAAAAGCTCATGTCGAAAACACTATACAGTCGACTCTCCACATCTCGATGTTCTACATGTCGATGTCGATAATTCTTTCGGTCCCTTCATTCTGCATACATTTTTACTCTTCATATCTCGATATCTGGATGCTTTCGACGGTTATGAGTTGCACCGGGGATTTTCTTAGCGGCTTTCAGTCTCAACGAAAAATCTGGACAAGTAATGTCCCAGAAGAAAACCTAAAGTAAACACTGATGAAACTTGTGTAAGGTTTAAAGTACATAACTCTTGATGTACAAGGATCCCTGAAAGAACTTCTGGACACATGAGGAAGTTTTAGAAGATTTCGTAGATCAATTGTTAAGCTATTGAAAAAAAAAATCAATGAAACAGCTTAACCCGTAGAATCTTCTGAATTCTAATTTCTTGAATAACATCGGAAGGAATACCCAAAGAAGTTTGTGTGAGAATGATCAGAGTAATTTCTGGAAAATTTGCAGTGGTGTTAACTGGTGTGGAACCTTAAATAAACTTTAGAAGAAGAAAACCCTTGGATTTTTATTCCAGAAATGCATTGGAAAACGTAGATGAAAAAACCGAATTTAGTACTATACCATTTAATTTCCCTAGAGTTTGTATCCTTTGACAGATACGCGTATTTCGACCTCAACAGTAAGGTCGTCTTCAGTTTTATGTACTAGTCGAGTCTAGTAATGTTATCTTTGATAAGCTGTGTAATGTTACTGCTACCTTTGAAAATTTATATCATGCAGATTCATAACCTGCAAGACATTTTTTTGAATTACGGATAATCAATGGTTTTAGTACTTTATGATAAATATATGCGTGACTATTCTGCGCGCCGTGTGAGGTGACACGAGTCGAATGAGGTGACAATTGTCGACTCGCTCCCATTTGATTAACATTAGTCGTCTCACGTCACTCGCGGTGAGAGTGACTCGTCTCTACTCACACGCCGCGCAGAATATGCACGATGGTGGATTATTTGAAAGCATTTCACGGAAAACATCCAAGTTTATTAATGAACTGAATCGTTCAAGTAGCATTTTTAAGCGGCGCAGCAAAAATATTTCCCTGAGTGAGACCAAAATTCCCTGAGAATTCCAGGTTTTTTCCAAGTTGAATAAAATTCTCTGAGAATTCCAGGTTTTCCAGGATTCTCCAGGTAGTATCCTATCGAGATGTAGAGAGGCGACTGTATGGCATCGCTTTGAATTTCGAGGCAAAGGGATCCAAAAATAGGACTTTTGTAATATTTTAGATAAAAGAAATTTTGAGTGTAGTCAAAAATTTCAATTTCTGCTCAAACATGTTTAGTTGACATCTACAAGTAGATTCATGCCGAAAAAACTACATATTATACCCTTCAGTTTTGATTTACAGACAAAAAATCTCAGGAATTATGTTTCTTGTGTGGTGTTCTGGGTAAAATAAATTTTGAGTGTTATCAGATTTTTTTACTCTTACATGTTCACTTGACTTTCAAAATCAATTTCATGTTAAAAAAAACTATATGTCATCGCTTTGAATTTTGAGTTACAGGCAAACGGGTCCAAAAAAGGGTTTTTCGTAATATTTTAGATAAAAGAAATTTTGAGTGTAATCAAAAGTTTCAATTTCTGCTCAAACATATTGATTACACACAAACAAGCAATTTATTGTTGAAAAAACTACATGTCATCTCTTTAAATTTTGTTTTATTGTTGAATTTGTGACAAAAAATGCGTTCGAAATAATACAGGTATGTTCCGTTTTTATCACGTTCCGATTTTGTCACGCTCCGATTTTGTCACGTTCCGATTTCGTCAACAAATTATTCCGTTTTTATCAACACACAAAAATTGTTTATTTTTTTATTTTTAAAATCTTTAGAGTATAAACTAAATACTTATCTTTAAGCAATTTAAATGTTTTTCAATAGCCTTAGAGATGATTTTTCGACATTATGTTAATGTTGAGCACCTACGATACATGATAGGTGTCAAGTTATATACGATTCAATAAGGTTTGACTCCTTCTTATGCACTAATCAATTGGAGTTTTCAAACTTAGCATGGTCTGTTGGACAAGATTAACCCAACAACAATCGGGCTTGGCTTCAACAATCGAGAGTTGCTCTGGCCACGGCCAATTGTGGAATTTGTGATTAGTTGAAAACGTACCTAAGAGAGTTGCAGAGACCTCTCCTTTCTCTAATTTTTCTTTCCCATGAAAATTGGATAGACCCTATATTCTTTAATTACGTAAGACAATTTTGGCGGTTTTTCGACCCCTTCTCCTATGGTATGATTTTTTGTATGAAAATTAAACAAAAATTGTATGGCACGTAAGATATATCAAACTCTCTCCTCCCCTTAACCCTTATGTTCAGTTCTTTTTTTATAAGGGATGCACTTGAGAATGAACTCAAGAATGTTTGAGCAATGACAAGAGACATGATCGAACTTATTTTATGTTTGATAAGACTGTCGACCCCGTCATATCTTGAACATTATCTTCTATTTCTTGAAATCGATAGCATTGATTAGATCGATTGATTAGATCCTGTTTAAGGGGTACAGGAACGGGCCCAGCAAAACTAAGCAATCTATAGAACATTTTGAAGTCTCCATATACTTGATAAGTTTGCATCGAGGAAGAGGATGAAGGGCTGAAATAGCTGAAATTTGAAAAACTGTTGATACTGGACGTTCTCACATTACGCACGTTACCATCCCAATAGGGTCCTAAAATGTTTAATGAAATCTTGTTTTTATTCCAGGCTATCGACATGATGGAGACACCATCTTCTATGGTGACAGAGGGCTCGATTGGTTTGTCAGATAGATCGGGCCCGGGACATCCTGTCTACTGCAAATCGCTGCAGTTGATATAGGGCATGTCCATTGCCTGTTTTATTCAATACATGAATACATGAATACATGAAAGAGCATGTTACTGCAACTACTTTAGCAATTTTTCCCGCTCAAATAACGGTTATATCATGTTTAAACTTTAATTTAAAAATTGGATCCATTAAATGAACGTTGACACTTTTGATCATGTTTGACGTTCGCTTAATCGACAAAAACACCACAGGGGTTTTAGTTTTAACACTGAGGTTGTTCCTATCTGACATTTCCGAAGAGACACGGAAAAAAAATACTTCCAAAAATTGAGTTTAAGCCAAGGGGTGTGACAAAATCTAAAAGAACATAAAAATATGTTTTTTTCGTCTTAAACAAACGAAAAACATAAAAAAATGAGTAAACATGTGTTTTTGGCCTTAACTCAAGCGGTTGGCACTAAAATTTGGACAAGGCTTTAGGACCCTATTTTACTGGGATCTTGATCTTTGAGCAGACATGAACCCCTTCCCCAGATGGAGACTAAAATGTTAATTAGGAGTCTCATACCAACAGCCATACGCTTATTCATAAAACTTTACAAAAGGGTTTTTTACCAAAAAGTTCTAATTTGTTGATGCTTGTTCTAGAGTTTATACACTTTTGTGTATTTTATGATCTTCTATATAAATAAGAAATGGAATGGTGTTTGTATGTCACGAAATATCTGAAGAAAGGGCTAATAGTCTTACATGATTATTTCACTGTTGCATTGGTCAAGAATTCTGACGTGTTTGAGTGAAGAGAACAATTTGGAATATTCTCTGGAATAACTGGAAAAAACAACTGAAAGCTAATCTCTCGTGTTGTATGGGAGATTGCATGCCATTTTTCAACCTACTTGATGACAAAATGAAGTTTGCCGGTTTGACGGGCCACTAGTATTTAATATTATTTTTACTTTACAAAAAACTAGAACTTTAGGTTTATTCATTGCCAGTCTCTTCGTGTTCTAACGTAAAACTAAAAGGCGTAACTAACGTAAAGCTAAAAAGATGACGCTGTTCCAAATTGACAACTAGTGCATCCCTGTCGAAGTTGGTAGTATGTAATAAAAAAATAAATAAAATCAATAAAATAAACATTCCCACAATCATTTTACTGATAACATTTTGGCAATTCAAAGCACATTAAACCGTAAATATTCATTTCAGTTTGCAAAACTTTCGTAACATAACTCCACATTAAATCACCAATCGGGTGTGGCCAAGAATGCAAAAAAGTACCTTGGCAGATCTCAGTTGATAACTGCGGAAGTGTTTATAAGAACACAAAAAGAAAAAGCAGAAGGATGAGGATGAACAGTGGAAAGAGAAGATATTTCTTGTATATATATATATTTGTGTAAAACTAAAACTATTAATTATTTATTACATTATATTGATTGATAGGAGTCTGCAATCAACTTTCATTACCAACCTAAAGGAATAAACAATCTAAATGCTCTTCACAGCTCCTAAACATCAATACTGTGCATTTATATGATGCAAATGTGTATTATCCTGACAAAGTGCAATTTTATTTTCAAATTTGTAAAATATTTTGCCTAAGAAAATTATTCCGTTTTTGTCACGGTTCCGTTTTTGTCAACTGAAAATTGCCGATCGTGTTGATAAAAACGGAACATACCTGTAGTAGTGAACAGTCTTCAAAAAATCCCTTTCCAAGAGCTGCTGAGATTTAAAATCACCAGAGCAAGATTTGTTTCGCGCGCATTTTTGGTTCAAATCCAGGCATGCAATGAATCATGCCACGTGTATGGGAGGATTGAATCCCAGGATTCAATCCTTGATCAATTGTTTGATGGTGAAATGAATCGAGCCAGCATTGATATTTCTGGCAATGTTAACTGAAAATTCCTGTCAGACAGGACGTTTGGGATGAGTCTATCGTCAATTTCTGACAGCCTTCTGACCTAAACATATGTACTGAAATGACTTCCCATTTAGATGGGACCGCTTGCTTTTAATCAGAGAATATGAACAAAATGGTATCAGAATTTTAGAATTGACATCCACAAGACCACGACTTAATTTACCAATCATAGTGCTGTGATGGTCAAATATTACACTTAACCAAGGCTGGTAATGACCTTCAGTAGAGCCAACTAGTAGGGTGGTTTGATACAACTCTTGGGCGTTTCAGATGACCGATATAATTTTATTGCTATCCTTACTACTGCGCTTCTCGTTCCATAGGCTCGGTGCTTCCCAATCTCCATAGAAACGTCGAATATTCATATTGGACACGAGGAACATTTTGTACTATTTCATTCGGGGAGGGTGCTGTATTCTTGTATTCAATCAATCTCCAGTGCGCTTTAGTGATTCAATCCTGAGATTGAATCCTGGCACAAATCCCGCACGCTGAGATTGAAAAATTCAGGATTCAAAACGATTCCGCTCATTGAGCTGAATTCAAAGCATGCTTATTTGAATCTTGGAGCAGAAGGATGATCTTAGAAGACTGGTAGTGAATGCCGGCTTTCATACAACATGCTCAACTGGGGCATGCTGCAACCATGGCATAAATTACGCATTCTTAATATTTCACTATTTATAGCCATTACAAGTGTTTTGGAACATGATTTAGGGTTGAAGACTCTTTTTTGGGCGTAGTCACTATTTTTTGGTTGTCATAGGGCGAAATTCTAACAAAAATGCTGCTTTTGAATCTATATGAGATCAGAAAAAAAAATTTATTGAAACCCATATTTTTCACGGGTTTCGATGAAAATTGATTAGTTAAGTTTTTAATCAAAAATTTAGGTCAGCTATTTAACGTCTGAACATGTAGAAAAACATGTTTATTTTTAACTTTTCGTATGTATTCTCAACTATTATATTAGATGAATGTTTGATTTTGTTTTTCAACTAAAAAATAAGTTTGGAAAAGGGGTTTTTGCCAGCTGTTTGAAAATATGAACCAATGTGCACTGGTCAAAAAGATAACCACCATGTGAAGAGGCTCAAAATAATATTCGTTTGAATAATTCAAATAGTTGCTGTTTTTTGAGTTTAATATATATTTTTTATACATCATTTCAACAATTACAAATGCATTGATTATACAAAATATTTGGTTAACAAAAATTTACAAAACAAAATCTACTATTATTTTGAACAATTTCATCTAATGCTTAACTTCTGAACCGGTACATTAAAATAATTCAAATTTTGCTACAACTGTGTAATAAAATAGAGCATATTTGTAGTTCTCTGTCAAAATTTCATGCCAATGGCTCAATGGGAAATAATGTTACAGCATGTCCGAGTTGAGCATTTTGTATAAAAATCGGCTTTCACTACTTACTATTATTCTGAACACAACTGTAGGTTGTTTTTTAAACAGTGTTGAAGTATTTGTAACGTAAGATGCACATTGTGCTCGTACCTATCGTTCCTCGTTTATAACTTGAACTTGCGCATACAAACGCGTTCGCATCCAGCTTCTCGCAATATATGTAAAGCTTACGTTGGGTAGTTGTATGCTAAGGCAGGATGTATGTATATGTTGCCGACCAGAACTGTAATCAAAAATCGGCTTTTGTTTGAGACTGTCCACCTATCATCCTACTATAGTGTAGTTCAAATCCATATCTTGCTACTGGATGTACAAAATTGGGTGTACTGTGCAAAAAATATTTCATTTGAGTGCGTGAATCCGTTTCTTAAGTTTATTACCAGTGGTAAAAGCTTAACAGTTATTACCGTTTCTGTTCGAAACAGCGACTAAACCATTTTAGTTAGAACATCCCAGAACCATAGGAAATTAGTTTTCAGCTTCCACTATAGGGCGGAGTATCAGACATTTTTATTAAAGCTTCAAAAGTAAGCAATTTAAACTTCTATTTCTTAATACGATCAAAGACAATATTCTGAAATGGAGTATATGTCTTTAAACCCCAATTACAGCATAGCAGACGATTAGAAATCAACATAGAAAATGCTTGACATATTGCATAAAACATAGCACCTACAGGAAAAATCGATATTTCCTTCAGCCTCATATTAACATCAAAATACTTTCTTCCTTCCCAGATGACAAACATTGCTCAACAGCACGATGTTGTGAAAAACAGTTTCTTTCAATTCATAAACACTCATATTCCGGATGCCGATCTCAGCATTGTTGACGACATTGTGCTGTCCTATGTAATCTCAATATTGGAGGAAGCTTCTCAGGATCCGTGCTTTGATGTGGAAGGTAAGTATATGGTATTTTGATTCCGAGTAATCTGTATTTATCGGATAAATATTTATGGTGTGGCTAGTTTCATACAAACAATATTGATTTGCTTCTATGATAGTCAAAATTTGATATTGATTGTCTAATGTTTCTGAAGGTACTTTGTGTTTGCTATTCAGAAAGTAAATTTTGTAAAGGTCTTTATGATGTGTATATAATTAAAAATTCAAGTAAGAAAAAATAAATTATTCTGAAAATGAGCAGGTTCGATAATCAAAGTATGTTATCACAAACATATTGATAACATGTTTTGATTTGAATTTCCTATATCATTTTTACTTGAAAATGTAGGTCGTTTATAAGGGTAGGCGGGTAAGATGAACACTAGACTGATGCAAATTTTGAAGTTCGTGCTCCCCTATGCTTAAACGATGTCAATTATGATAAAAATCATTCTCCCTAAAAGTAATTTGGAAGAAATTTAGTTGTGCACACGCCATTTGAAGTTTATATGAAAATTACTATGGAAAAGGCAAACCTTTTGTGTTCGGTCCTCTGACAGCTCGTAATGGACAAATGCATGGGCTCACTATTTGACGTTTTAGCGGTGCCGTCTTATTTATGTGACCATGGCAATGAGTGAATTCGGCACCGCTCAAACGTCAAATTAGTGAACTCGTGCATAGGTCCATAATAATCTATGGAAAAGTGAACATACTTTTCTCATGTGAATTCTTCCCACTTATAACTTTGCCGAAGACCACATTTTGATTGGACGTAAGGATAATTTGTTATTATTGCCAACAAAGTCTGATCCTTGCTGAGATGATCATTCAATTACTTTCAGAGCAACACTGCTTTTTTGCTGTACTGCCCATAACTGCATATTTGTAACATTCGACAAAAGTAGGCATTGAGTAAATTGAACACAACATGTGCATTTTATGGCAGTATGGGAGGAAACTAAAATTTCTAAAAATTACCAGGAACTCAAAAGTGCTTAATTGAGGCTGATATTTTGTACAACTCATATCACATATTTTGTGAATAGTCAGAAAATAATTCTGATAGAAATTTCATTGCTATTAGGTGTACCGGGGGCAGTATGGACACCCGGGGCAGAATGGACACCCCCTGTATCTTCGCATATGCGAATAATTTTACACTTTAGATGCAAACAATATTTCAGTTGCCTGTCGAATAAGTAAGTTGGCCACTAAAATTTCAGAAAAAATGTTTTATACATTGATTTTAAACCAAAAAATGGAGCATGATTTTATTGGGTTTAAAAATTATAACATTCACACCTCACCAAATAAGGTTTCAGAAGCAAATGACTGCAAGTTGACCGAAAATGTAGCTCTTGACTGAATCTTCAATTATTTATGGTAAATTCAAAAATATAGTAGATTTTTTTCTGCTACTTTGAGACACTGAAAAACTTATATGAAAATTTCCTGTACTGTTGGGGCAATATGGACACCGAGTGACAAAGTAGAGCTGACACTTTAAAGAAAAAGAAATGTAACTTCATACACAAAACTATCCAAAAACAATTAAGCATGCAATGCAATGATTATGATTCGGAACCACAAATCGGTTGAAAATCATCAATTCTGTATTAAAATTAATCTGGAGGCAATATTTAAGGCATCACTACGAAAAATGTCGTAAATTGGTTTGAATCATGTTTTCAGTGGTACAGTGATCTATCGCTATGGTTTCCTGAATGTGTACTTCATTTTTCGAGGTTTGGGAATGATCGTGGGACAATTTTCTTATAAACGTTAAGGTGTCCATACTGCCCCATGGGGGTGTCCACTTTGCCCCGCTAGCTTGATGGTGACTACCAAATATGAGCTTTTTTTAAACCCATTTTTGCAAACAAAATATTTTTTTCAAAATTTTGCAACAATGTTTAACAAATGCTTGAGAACTCTAAAAAGCATACTGCGCATGAAAACTGTATAATATTCGTGTCTTTACAGTCAAAATAGGAAAATTCCTTAGGGTGTCCATACTGCCCCGTGTTCCCCTACGTTACGAAACTCAATGTGACTGTTATGCAATTATAATTACATTAGAACTGACGTAATTTTTGGGTCGGAAGACTTGAGGTTTTTCAGTGAGGTGAATATCGTTATGATATGATGTCAAATCTGATACATTTAGAATTCTTTTTGAATGGGTTACAATCATTATTGGATGTATTTTTGGTGGGGCAATGACAATTTTCAGAAATATTTGTTTTGCTCACGTATTTTGCATGGTGTTCATTTTACCACCAACCCCTGTTCATTTTACCCACATAGTGCAGGTAAAATGAACATTTGCATCGCTTTTCGATAGCGATGAAAATATGTGAAAATTTAGCTATTTTAGTCTGAATCCATGTAGCTGCTATAGATTACATCCCTATTTTTGATGTTGTGCGGTTGAAATATACAAATTCCTCGTTTTTCTATCAGAAACAAGATGATTTCCTTAAGGTGTTCATTTTACCACCCCTTCCCCTATTTTTTTAGACTTTTCTAGAACAATCTCACAGATTTCAGTAAAATGATCGAAAGTATTTATCATTTGATGACTCTCCACGGTATTAACTCGAAATCTACAAACATGACAAATGTGACTGTTATGCAGTTATGGGCAGTGTAGAACATAGTAGCCTGGATTACTTTGATCTATTCTAACCGCCAGGAACACCACTGTTGCCGAGCAGTTGGTTAAGCATGCAAAATGCAAACCCACTTCATGATTATGAATAGCAATTTATCCTGATGTCCAATCGAAATGTGGTCTTCGGCAAAGTTGTAGCTGAAAGAATTTCACATGAGTAGAGTAACAAACACTTTTCCATAAAATATTATGACGGCGAGATAGATGGCTGTACACAAAAGATTGGCGTTTTCCATAGTAATCTCCATAAAAACTTCAAATGGCGTGTGCAGTCAAATTTCTTCCAAATCACTTGCTATGCTGGATTTAATGGATATTTAACATAATAAAAGCCGTTTATTTAAGCATAGGTGAGCCAAAATTTCAAAATTTGCATCATTCTAATGAAAATCAATGATTAACTCAGCTCGCAGGTCGTTTTGATATATACGACTGTTTCAAACTTACATAAACCGTTAATGCATGGAAAATGTCTTTATTTTGATTGAAATTAATTTAATTCAACTAGTTTATCCATGTAACCGTTACAACACGTTACTTACATAAATTAAAGCTGTCAGATTTTTTTTTAATGTAGATAAACATGTTTGGTAAATTTATGGACTAAAAGCGTAAAATTCCTGCGGTTTTCCATTGTTAATCGAATGATTGGAATATGCGCAAGTATATGAAACAAACAGCATCTTAGGCTGTGTTTCCAATCGAATGTAAAAGCCAGGGGTCCAGAATGTTTTGGGGGTGTCAAAAATAATGAAAAACAGTGATTTACAATGAAATTATTTTCTACGTCTTTTGGACTACACATTAGTCATGTGAGAATTTTTATCTCATAGAAAATAAATTTCTCTAGGGGTACTGTGGGTAAAATGAACAGGGGGTGGTAAAATGAACAGGTTTGTGTTTCACGGTAATTATTGCTATAAATCTATGCAAAACATAGCACTATCCATAGGGCCCATATAGCCGGTAGCGGTAAAAGCGCAGCTATTCAGCATGACCATGCTGAGGGTCGTGGGTTCGAATCCCACTGGTTGAGGATCTTTTCGTAAAGGAAATTTTCTCGATTCCCAGGGCATAGAGTATCTTCGTACCTGCCACACGATATACACATGCAAAAATGGTCAATCGGCAAAGAAAGCTCTCAGTTAATAACTGTGGAAGTGCTCATAAGAACACTAATCTGAGAAGCAGGCTTTATCCCAGTTGTGACATAACGCCAGAAAAAAGAAGCACTATCCTGAATCCTCAGATAAAAAAGCTATTTCGACAACTCCAGCGCAATCTTGAACTGTCAAAGCTGAAAAAGTAAACAAAAACAAAGTACGCCTCTCCGTTTTCTCATATGATGTAAATTTTCAATCGTGGAATTTAGGGTTTTTAAGACAAAAATCATTAAAATCTATTGAACAGCATAACACATCATATCTTTAAAGTATTTATGATAAGTAGAAGGAAATTTGAAGTATTTTTATCTTATAAATTCTTAGAACAAATGATTTGAAGATGTTGATTTTTTGGGGGTAAAATGAACCACTCGAGATGGGATTAATATGAACACCATTGCAGCAAGAATACTGCCGGATTTTATTTCGGATGCCGAGTGTTTTCAGGAAGAAATACAAAGACAGACATGGAAATCCATCCGTATGGTCACGGCTTGACGTTCCATCGATTCCGGAATGTCTGTGAGATATGCATTGATCATGTACCAAATGCCGAGAATCATGCCGCAACCCGTTCAATTTGAATGATGTTCATTTTACCCCCAGCATGTGTTCATTTTACCCTCAGTATATGTTCATTTTACCCCCATTGTATGTTCATTTTACCCCAAGTACCTCCAATTTTACTCACATGTTTGGAACATTGACTCTGTGGAAAGAAATTTTCAAAATTATAATAATGTTGATAAAATTCTATTTCCATCACAATATTTCAACTTGTTACATTGCATAAACATCCTTCTTCAATGCTGAGCAATTGAAAAATAATCTGACATAAGCAAGAAAACATGAAAATTGCTTAGGGTGTTCATTTACCCCCAAGTTGGCAAGTTCATTGACTTGGTTATGCTGTGCAATTAACAAATTAGGAGGAAAACTCATATTCACTTCCTAGGGGGGTCTAAAATACGACCGTTACCCTAAATAATGTCAAAAGTGCAAACCCGGGTTGAGGTGAATGACAAAACAATGATTAAATAACAACACATTTTGCAATCATATCTAGTTTTATTATTATTTATTAATAATACATGAGATTCAATATTACATCAATAACAAAACATGCAATCATGGCAAAATTTGTTGTTGATATGTTATCTTTTAAGATCATCGAATAACTAATTAATAACAAAATATACTATTAATAACGGTTAATGAAACGGCCAAGGAATGATTCCACAGCCGAAATTACTTGTGCTGTACGCTGCTGAGAAGTAAAGCTGATTTTATAATGTCGGTAACGCCTGCCGTACAAATCGTACAAATCAAATGGCGCTGTCACTTTTCCGTACGGAAAAATGCGAAAAATGTGCGGCTCAATTATTCCGCAAGTAAAAGTGACACTTCGCTCATACTGGATCAGCTGTCAAAATTACATTCCCGGGTAGAGGTGAATAACAAAATAATGGTACAATAACAACAAATTTTGCAATCATATCTAGTTTAACCCTCTAATACCCAACCCCGCCTTTAGACGGGGTACACTTTGGAATTTTGTGTATTTTTTCGTAGCTCGGAAATTAAAATGATTTTATTTTTGGCTTAAACCTTGACTCATAACACGCATATAAGAAAAGTTTTTTATGGTTTTTGAAACTTATTTGTATTATTGAAAATTGTTTGAAAAATTGTATTCTTATATAACCAACAAATGCCTGGGATTCATTTAACGTGTATTATAAAAAATCGTAATTTTTATATTTTTCTACGATCAACCTATCACAGAAGAAGAGCCTGATGGTAATGAAATAATTTCAAATCTGTTTTTCCGTTAATTACACGGAAAATGAAAAATGTTCCAGAAAAAAATTAAAAAAATCATATTTTCAAAAGTATAGTAAAAACTCAAATTTTTATTATTGTCAAAAATCAGTAACCAGAAGAGGCTTCAAGAAAAATATTAAAAGGTTAGGGATGTTCAAAAATAAAAATAATAAAAATCAAAATTCATAAATTTGCGAAGAAAAATAATTCATTGCCCAAACCGTGTTTAGAATGATTTTAGAAAACGAAAAATAATATTTAGATCGAAAACAAAAATTTGGGTATTAGAGGGTTAACCATTATTATGTTATTAATATATGACATAAATATCTCATCAATAGCAAAACATACAATCATAGCAAAATTTGTCATTGGTATGTTATACTTGAAAGTCATGTAATAACTAATCAATAACAAAATATACTATCATGGTAAAATTTGTTATTTGTGCAAAAATACTAAAAACACATTAAATATCTAAAGAATAACAAACATCGCCATCACAGTAAAATATGTCATTATTTTAATATTTGAAAACTTTATTGAAATAATTCATGAGAACAAACCAACATCAAATTTTGCCATAATAGCTCATTTTACAATTCGTATGATATTCATTGAAGATTTAAAAAGCAAATGTTTTTTGTAGGAAAGCTAAAAGTTTATTTTTCAATCATGCTCAATTTAGATATTAAAGTCAAAGAACTAAAATTACCATTATTTTGATTTACTCGTGAATAGCTTATTTAGTTATTATTTTGTTATCAATATTAAAATAATAACATATTTTGTTATTTACTGTTGCCCATATTTTTACTATTATTTTGTTATTACAATGGCAAAATATGATATTATTTAGTTTTTATGCCATATAAACTTAGTTATTATTTTTGTTATTTTATCTCTTATTTCAAACAAACAAAGAACTAATTTTGCTATTCAAACATTCTATTTTAATGGTAAGTTTTGTTATTCTTTTGCAATTTTCCTCTACCCGGGTTGATAAAAAAGATAAATTTTACTGGAGTGCTTTACGTTTCAGGTGGATACCACGCATAAGACGACGTGCACAAATTACGTAACGCTAGAGGGCTCAAGCGCAGTGCTGTAAAACGGTGAACAGAGTGTGTTCATGCACACCAGAAAAATGCCACCGCATCGGTGGTTCATTTTGTGCGATTGCGTTCTTGCTTTCTTTGCTCACGATCGCCCGAACACATATACTGTAAAGGGCATCGCATAATTTTATTTTGACATGCAATCACGCGTCCGATTCCCTGTGATATTTCTACAATAACACCACATATCGGTCAATTTTCTCAATACTGTCGTACATTAGTTTGTAATCTATCTATTATTATCATAATACATCCAATTATTCTCAAAATTAGCTATGAAAGGAAAAAAGAACGGCTGTGAGCAGACTCTGCTCATCCAGCAATCACGCTCTTTTTACATTTGTTTTGTTCTGGTTCTCCGATGCAAGAATCTGTGACCAAATCGGTCGCTGTTGGTTCGTGAGCGTGTGAGCGTGGATCCTGCTTAATATTGGTTCATTTTGCGTAAACGACATGATTCTTTCCACCACTGCTCAAGCGTCACGGCTCTCACAAAAAAAAATTACAAAAACGTTACGGACGGGGGGAGGGGGTTGACAATTATCAATTTTAGTGGTACGTAATAAATGAACACCTTATCAGAACAAAATTTACCCTTATCTGTGAAAGCTCATTAAGTTATTAATTTGTCATCAATATCACAATAACTTATTTTGTTTATTCCCTTGTCGATATTTTTCATCTAATACTCGTTTACCGATGTGAAATTCCATGATATTTCCAGGTTTTACAAATAATTCCAGGTTCTATAAATACTCCTATTTTTAAGTGTTTTAAATTTAATAGCTATATACAGTCGACTCTCCATAACTCGATATTCAAGGGACCATTGACTTATAGAATTATCGAGTTATAGAATATACCGCAAAAATCAAAAGAACAATTTTTTGTATTTCATATACATATATTCACTTCTGTATTTCTTATTTTGTTAATAGTTTCTTGACAACTATTTTTTGGTAACTTTTTTCGAAATGCTCGAAAAATCACGGTATTTTTACTGACATTTTTTTTTATTATTTTTTGCATGTTTTTCAACTTTTATTACAACTTGCAAGTATTTATTCACATCCAAACAAGAAGTGGTATTAGTTTCCCCGAATTAGAAAGGTTAAAAAATGGATATCGAGTTATGGAGGGAAAATTGCCTCTCACGTGACATCGACTAATGGAGATATCGAGTTATAGAGATATCGACTTATGGAGAGCACGATGTATGGAAATTTGAAGGGACCGAAAAATCCATCGAGTTATAGAGTATATCGAGTTATAGAATATCGAGTTGTGGAGAGTCGACTGTATATACTTCTAGACATATTTTTTTTGGGAATTTCTCATGACATTACGACAAATATTTTTTTCATGTTAAGATAGATAACATAATTTAAGAGATTTTCATTTTTCTTCATGTGATCATTTAACGATCAACGCTCCGTCATCGTAATCATCATCATCATCGAAACTTCAAAAGCAGTTTTTCTGTTCAAAACTAAAAATTATTCGATAAAAATGTGTTCACTCTGTTTCGATTGGAGAATAGAATACAGTGAACGCATTATCCTGTAAATTTTATTGATTTTGAACGAAAAAACTGCTTTAAAAAATTCCGAAATCAATGACGTATCCTGCCCCCTTAATGATTACCTATTTGCTATGAAAACCCTCAAAAAAAATCTAAGTAATTCTTTCAAAAATGTTTGTTCTCACACAAAAAAAAAACTCAGGAGTACCTTCATATATTATTTCACAAATTTTTCAAATATCCCTCAGTTCTCCAAAATTTCATTCAGTGATTCTCCAAGAGGTTTATCTAGGACATCCTTCAAGACTTTCGTTTGAAAGATGTGAGAATATTCATCCAGAAAGTCTTCAAGGTCTTCTCAGGATTTTCTACAAGATTATCCTACAGAATTTCTTTAGAATTTCAATTAGAAATTTCTCTAATGATACCTCCAGGAATTACTCCAGAGATTGCTTCTAAGATTCATTTTTTCAAGCATTCTTCCAGAAGTTTTCAATGCATTTCTACAAGAAAATGTGAATGAAATTGTCCAGAAAGCTGAGAAATTGTGAAAAAAAAAAGTTATACGTCACGAACTGAAGCTAAAGCAAATCGTAGGGTAACTTCTGTTAAATATAGTGTATGGTCTTAAGTCACCCTTGAATAATAAGGACTCACTCTTGAAGAACTTTAGAAGATATTCATTACCTGTTGCTAAAATAATTGAAACAAAATCAGTTGTATCTCTGAATAATATCTTGCAGGCTTATGTGAAGGAACTGTTGGAAAACCATAGAACGAAATCCCAAAAAAGTGTGTAGGAATGATCGGATGATTTCTGAAAAAAAAAGCTGTAGTGTTAACTGGTGTGAAACCTAAATAATCTTTTCAATATTTCATGGAGAATTTTTTGAAAAATTCTTTGAATTTTTTTTGAAAGAACTGCAGTAATCCTTGAATGCTGGAAAAAAATTCTAGAGAAACTCAATAATGAAACACAGGTCGAATTTAAGGAATTATTTGAAAATGTTCGTAATAGATTCACTCGAAAAACTTCTTTAAGAATTTTTGGAGCAATTCTTTGGAATAACCGTAGAAATTCTTGTCGAGTTTCTTGAAAAAAAAAATCGTTAAACGAATTTTACCAAAAACTGTGGAACTAACCCTTACGGGTTTTCTTGGAAGAAATTCTGTGGAAATGTAGCTATTCTCGAAAAATGTGAGAAGACATTTTGCATCATAATTATCTGCAAGCAAGATAAGGAAAAAAGAGATTTTGAAGACCATTTCGGTTAAAATATAGAATTCATAGACCTTTTATCAAACAATATATCTTTAAAAATATCTTTTAAAGACCTGCATAAAAATAATCTCTAAAAAGAAACCTGCTACCAGCCCTAGATATGTTAATCCTTTACTAATTAAAGGCTTCCCCAAATCAACGCGATCAACGCGCCACAGCAAAAATCGCTGTGAAATCGCATCGCTGTGGCTTAGACACGGTCATCAAACTGCAGCGAAACATCAGCAAAATCGTGGCGATTGTTTGTCGCTGTCGTCGTAAAAAAATCGCGTTCATTTGGGGGAGCCTTAAATATAGAGATATTATCAACATCAATCATGTTTTGGTAAGTCGATAAAAGTTCATACTCGAAAGGATTCTCACTGAACAGCTCAAATAGCGGCGCAGCCGAATTTTTTTTTTCGATTGAAGAGAATTTTCTTGCAAATATTGTGCTCTGCAAAAGAAATCCACGGAATGCGTTTATATGAAAATCTCGATATACCGTCGCAGTGAAAATAAAAATCAACAAATGTTTCAGATTTGGCAACTTTGGAACATTTGCGTCCTTGCAGAACGGAACAATCCAAGCCTACTTGGAATTTGACGTTGCGTTTGAATTGCGCGCATATTATCTGCGCGTTACCGCCGCCGCTGGATGTGGATTTAAAATGAGCGCCGCAATAATAATGGTTGCTCTGGATTATGACGTGTACATATTCTACACAGCATTACTGCCTCAAAATAATTTCCCTGATTGTGATCGAAACTCCCTGAGAATTCCAGGGTTTTTTTTCCAGGTTGACTAAAATTCCTTGATAATTCCAGGTTTTCCAGGTAATAGACACCCAGTTTTTGTCACTGGTTCGTTATTACAGTGGCAAAACGAGATATTTGTTAGCTTTTATGCCATACAAACTGAGTTATTTTTTTTTTGTTATTTTGACTCTTAATTCAAACAAACAAATAACAAATTTAAACATTCAAACATCCTATTTTAATGGTAAAATTTAATATTCAGTTGCCTGTTCATATAAGATTTGATAATTTAAAAATTATATTTTTGATACGTATACAAATTCGTTCATACTGCGTAGTTATAGAAAATGTTAAAGCAAAATTTTTATAAAATTTCAATATTATTCAGCGCATTGCCTAATTCATAATTATGTATATATGAAAATACAAATTAATATTGCAGCAACTATTAATGTCATTTTATGCTACTACGATTTAGAATAAGTTTGAATCACAGATAAAAGCAAATAAGGCTTTTTTCGCGGCCTATAACAATAATCAGTGGAGGCCCGTCTAAGTAGAAACATTTTTTCTAGTTTCCTAAGCGTCCATGGTCCATGCTAAGACGCAATGTCATATTCTGTGTTAACAATTTCATTTCATTTATTTTCTTTTTTTTTTTTACTTATTCGTTTATTTGGTAGGCTCAAGCGCCGACAGGCATAACGGAGCCGAATTCATTTGATTTGGTTTACAAAATCTGTTTGCTTCTTACACATCTGTTAGTTTTGGGGAACCGTAAAACTCGCGGTTTGGTCGAGGTTAGGGAATACAATTATCTTTTGGAAAAGGATGGGATTTGAGGGTTTGATTGATCACAGACAGCAGCAAAGTGGCGGTATGATGCTGTTCGTCAATCATGGGGCGGACTTAAACGACCTGTAACGATACAACAAAATGGTTTCAAGGGGAACGAGGCGGACAAGCGGAACGACAGACAGGGTAATCAAACAAAAACATCAATTTTCTTCAAAAATTTGAAGAGGAGGAACATGTAATCGAAATCTAACCTACCCAACACATCTCTAATGTCTTCCTTATCTGGTTTTCCTTGGGCCCTGAGGGATGCACATAAATTGGTTCTGGCAATTTCGTATTCGGGACAGTACCAAACAATATGATTGATGTCTTGGTAGCCTGCGCCGCAACTACAACGATTGCTGTCTGCGAGGCCTATTCGATAAAAGTGTGAGCCCAGGGAGTAGTGATTGGACATCAGACGACACATTACCTTGATAAAATCTCGGCTCATGTCCAACCCCTTAAACCACGGTCTATTCGATACCTGTGGGAGAATAGAATGTAACCACCTGCCCATGTCCCCTTCATTCCATTTTTGTTGCCAACTGATCATGGCTTGCTGACGAGCAATTGTGAAAAATTCATTGAAGGTAATACGCCGTTCGTAAATATCACCTTCCATAGCGCCCACCTTGGCGAGTGAGTCCGCTTTCTCATTGCCCGGAATCGAGCAATGAGAAGGGACCCAAACCAAGGTGATGTTGTGATTCGATAGAGCACTCAAAATGGATCGTATTTCCCGTAAGAAATACGACGAGTGCTTTACCGGCCTCATTGAACGAATAGCCTCGATGGAGCTAAGACTATCCGTGAAAATGAAGTATTGATCAGAGGGAAGAGAGGCAATTCGCTCTAATGCGTAGTGTATTGCCGCTAATTCAGCAACATATACGGAACAAGGATTCTGAAGTTTATGGGCGGCGCTATGAAATTCATTAAATACACCAAAACCAGTGGAATCATTTATTTTTGACCCGTCTGTGTAAAACGTTCTGTCGCTGCTGACTTGGCCGAACTTGTCTGTGAAAATTAATGGTATATACTCCGAACGGAGTGGATCTGGAATTCCATGGATTTCTCGCTTCATGGTCAGATCAAAAGCTACAGTTGAACTGGAGAATACTGGGAAGCAACAACCGTGGGATACATTCGAGGAAGGATTAATCTCCAGAGTCATGTACCAGTAGTACAGTGTCATGAATTTTGTTTGAGGATTTCGTTCGATTAGCTTATCAAAATTTTCAATTACCAATGGGTTTAACACTTCACAGCGGATGAGGAACCGGAGCGACAATTCCGCGAAACGATCTGATAATGGGAGAACTCCTGCTAATACTTCTAAACTCATTGTATGAGTTGAGTTCATGCATCCTAGAGCGATTCGAATACAGCGATACTGAATACGCTGCAGCTTCAAGATGTGAGTTTTCGCGGCGGATTGGAAGCAAAAGCTACCGTATTCGAGGACCGAGAGTATTGTTGTACGATATAGCTTTATCAGATCTTCCGGATGAGCTCCCCACCATGTTCCTGTGAGTGTACGCATGAAATTGATTCGTTGCTGGCACTTCTGATGCAGATACTTGATGTGCTTTCTCCAAGTGCATTTGGAGTCGAACCAGACCCCTAGATACATGTGCGAAAGGCCTTGAGTGAGTTCCTTACCCATGAATTGAAGCTTGATCTCTACTGGGTCACGCTTCCTAGAAAAGACAACTAACTCAGTTTTCTCCGGAGAGAATTCGATACCCAGCTTTACAGCCCAAGTAGACAAATTGTCTAAAGTATCTTGCAGTGGTCTTTGCAGATCATCCGCCCCTGGTCCTGTTACGGAAACAACGGCATCATCTGCAAGCTGTCTTAACGAGCAATTTTCCACGAGACAGTCATCGATGTCTCTGACATAGAAATTGTAAAGAAGGGGGCTTAGGCATGAGCCCTGGGGGAGACCCATGTAACTAATTCGTGAAGTTGTTGAGGTTCCGTGAGAAAAGCTCATACGTTTCTCAGACAACAAGTTATGCAAGTAGTTATTTAAAATTGGAGAAAGACCACACTCGTGGAGTTTGTCTGAAAGGACGTCTACATTTACTGAATCAAAAGCCCCTTTAATGTCCAAGAATACTGAACCCATTTGTTCCTTTTGAGCATAGGCCAGTTGGATTTCTGTAGAAAGCAACGCTAGACAGTCGCTCGTTCCCTTACCTCTGCGGAAACCAAATTGCGTATCTGATAGAAGGCCATTCGATTCAACCCATTTGTCAAGCCGAAAGAGAAGCATTTTCTCTAATAGCTTTCGAATGCATGATAACATCGCGATAGGTCGATACGAGTTATAATCCGACGCGGGTTTACCGGGTTTTTGGATGGCTATTACTCTCACTTGTCTCCAATCATCCGGAACAATGTTGCCCTCCAAGAATCGATTGAAAAGATTCAGCATGCGCCTCTTCATGACGTCTGGGAGGTTTTTAAGCATGCTGAATTTAATTCCATCCATGCCTGGGGCAGAGTTGTTACATGAGAGGAGAGCAAGTGAAAATTCAACCATCGTAAATGGTGCATCCATCTCGTTTCTGTTGGTTTGCGTGTCGCGAATGATTTGTTGTGTTGGAACGGAATCCGGGCAGACCTTCTTGGCAAAGTCGAAGATCCACCGAGGAGAGCTTTCGCGATCCTCATTTACTTTTGAAGCGTTCCGCATTCTTTTCCCGACGGTCCAAAGTGTTCTCATTGACGTTTCGCGCGATAGCCCGTTAACAAAATTTCGCCAATATCCGCGTTTTTTCGCCTTTACAAGGCTTTTAAATTTTCGCTCGAGCTTGGTAAACCGGTCGTAATATTCTAGTGTACCGTGTTTGCGAAATTCTTTGAACGCGGCGGATTTATCGCGATAGACCTTAGTACACTCGTCGTTCCACCACAGAGTGGGTGGCCGGCTTCGTACTGCAGATCCTGGAAAAGGGCGACGCTGGGCTTGAAGAGCACTCTCAATAAACCCGGAGAGAAATTGGCATTCTTACATCGGAGGAAGAACATCCACTAACTGTTCGCCATCGGAGACCCCCTTGGCGTATTTTTCCCAGTCAATGTGCTTGGTGAGATCATACGCGAGGTTTATCTGACGAATTGGATTCGAATTATTGGTAACTGAAATTCTGATAGGCAAGTGATCACTACCATGGGGATCTTGAATTACTTTCCACGTGCAATCCAATGATAGTGAACTCGAACAGATTGAGAGGTCTTGCTTGGAGGATCTGGAGGTTTTATTCGTGTTGCTTCCCCCGAGTTTAAAATTGTCAAGTTGAAGTAGTCACAAAGGTCATATATCAAGGAAGCGCGGTTGTCGTCCCTCGGTGACCCCCAGGCTGTACCGTGAGAATTGAAATCCCCTAGGATCAACCATGGTGCAGGCATAGCGCAGCATATGGCCGAAAGATCTCTGCGAGATACTCTGACATTAGGTGGTATGTACACGCTGGCTATGCTGCAACTTTTACCTCGTATAGTAACATGACAAGCAACTACTTCAGTGCCTACCATCGGGGGGAAATCAATTCTATAAAAGGAGTGGAGTTTATTGATCCCTAAAAGCACTCCTCCATACCCATCCCCTCGATCTAGACGAATAGTATTAAAATCGTGGAAAGGGACATCTTTATCGGAAGTTAGCCATGTTTCACAAAGGGCAAATACGTCACAGCGCATACTGTGAACTAAAAATTTGAACTCGTCTATATTTTTTAAAATGCTTCTACAATTCCACTGTAGCACTTCGATCATATCCCCGACCTCGTTGGTTAAATTAGCCATCGAAAGATATGAACGAGTCAAGAATTGGCCAATTTGAAGCCAGTTGCTTCAGAAGAGGTTTTACCAAAGGAAGAATCATATTGATAAGGTTCCTTATTGCGGGCGAGACTTCGAACATTTGGAAGATGATATCCACTAACCCAGAAAGAGTCATTTTTCCGGAAGCGTCGACCTGTTCATGTCGACTTTTCTGGTGACAAGATTGTTGGTTTTCTGAGCAAAAAATGGGGGCATCCGGGGTTTTGGATGTTCCTGGAAGTGACGGAAATTCTCCAACTGAGAATTTAAAACCCGGAGGTACTGCATTAGTAGAGTTTCTGTCCCTTCTTGATTTTACCAGAGATGGTTGGAGAACCTGTCCAACAGAAACGTTTTGAGGATCATGCTGGCGTTGTTTGAGCCGCTTTGCAATGGCTCGCTTCCTCTTGGTTCCTGTGTTAATGACAGTGTACTCTTCTCCATCCTCAGTGCCAGAGCCCAGATCGTCAATAGGCAGGGAAGTGAAGAGGTTATTGCTGTTACTCGATTGGGCTGGTGGATCATTGGTCGGAGCGATCTTTTTCAGAATTTCTGCGTAGGATCGCTTCGATCGTTGTTGCAAGGATCGAATGGTGTGTTTCTCCCGCTCTATAAACTTCGGGCATGCGACTAGTTCATGTGGAGCTTGTCCACAGCAGGTACATTTCGGTTCGCTTGGACAAGGGCCCTCCACTGCTCCTGCTGTTCTCCGCACTTGCTGCAACGAGGTTTGTTACAGCAGTACGTTGCGGTGTGCCCTAATTGTTGGCATTTTTCGCAGTGCATGACCGTCGGTTTATAGAGACGGACAGGTAAACGAAGAAGCCCAATCACGAGGACATCCGGGAGGGCTGACCCAGAAAAAGTCACTCGAAACGAATTTGAAGGTTTTTTGGTGCCATCAGATGACACGTGGTTCATTTGTTTGACATCAATTATCTGTACTGGAGGAACGGCACGATTTTTAAAACCTCCAGTACCAGATCTGATGTCCTCACATGTCAAAAACGGTTCGGTAACTACTCCTGAGCACTCGATCTCTTGACTAGGCAAGTAGACATGGTACTCCCTCAGAAAAAGCTCGTAGGCAGCAATCCGATTTGCTTGTTCGCGGTCACTGACGGTGACCCGCAATTTATTACGGTTGGGCGAAGACACCTCGACAATGTCTCGAAACGACTTTGCCAGATCCTTCTGAATTTGAAGCTTGTTTAACGGTTTGCCTTTGGGCCGAAAAAAAACCAGAAAGGGACCCTTAGATCCGGGCGGATAAGCTTTAAGGCGGGGGGTCGCAGTGGAAGAAGCGCTAGAAGAACCATTTGTCTGGGAATGAGGAAGACTTATTGCTTGGGGAACCACAGAATGCATTTTCAGTATTGCTCATCCCTGAGGTGGAGGGAAGCACAGCATTATCCTCGACGGACGTATCCATCGATTCTTGGAGCTTACTCAATAGTTCAAATGAGGGAGATTCTACTGATTCTACATCATTTATTTATTTATTTATTTATTTATTTATCACCGTCTTGAATTAAAAATAAATTCCCCAGACTGTATCTTACTCTAAGTTCCTTATTCTATTTTTAAAAACAAACTTTGAAATATTGAAGTCGAACACAACACTCACATTATTGAACGCACGAAAACATTTATCCAGAGGGTTATGAAAACCGTATGAAGTCCTATGACGTCTAACAAAAAGCAGGTTACGTTCACGTAGTTGACGAGACGGGACATACAGGGACACATTTTCCAACAGTGACGGACAATTGACATTTCCTACAATCAGATCGAACACAAGCAGTCTCTGTAGTTTTGTACGTCTGGCAGAGAGCGTTTCCAAAGCGATGAGGTTACACCGGCTCCTGTAATCCGGCAGATCAGTTGGATTTGCCCAAGGCAACTGCGAAGAGCGTACCGAACGAAGCTACGTTGAACTCTTTCCATTCGGATGATCTGCGTAGTATGATGTGGAGACCACACACAGACGGCATATTCCAGAACGCTTCGAACTAGAGCACAGCACAACGACTTCAAAGCGTAGATATCCTGAAAATGTTTTGTACTACGTCGAATAAATCCGAGGGCAGCGAATCCTTTGGCAGTGGCGATGCTGATATGTTCGTTGAATTGCAGTTTATAATCGATTATGACACCAAGGTCGCGGATGGATTCAACGCGCTCCAAGATATCTGGGCCCACCAAATATTCAAAGTCGATTCGGGACTGGCGTCGGGTGAAAGAAATTTGTTTGCACTTCTTAGTGTTCAGCTCCATTCCATTTTCAACGCACCACAGTTGAATCTCGTTAATATCGGATTGAATAGCACAGCAGTCGAGAAGGGACGAAATAGTTCTGTAAATTTTCAGATCGTCGGCAAACAGCACTTTGGGTGATTTAAGCCGGAAGCAGAGATCATTCACGAACAGCACGAAAATCAGTGGCCCGAGGACGCTACCTTGAGGCACACCAGATGTAATAGCGAAATTTCGAGATTTTGCTCCGTTTACTTTGACGAACGCCTCACGGTTTGTCAGATATGAATGGAGCCAATCAGTAATCCAGCGCGGAAATCCCAGATGGTTCAGCTTCGCAACAGCGAGATCATGTGGAACTCTGTCGAAAGCTTTGGAGAAGTCGAAATAGATGGCATCAACTTGTTGTCTGTTCTCGAGGGCCGTCGATACGAAATCAGTGAACAACATCAGATTCGTAGTGGTTGATCGCTTTTTAACAAACCCGTGTTGCGAATCTGAAATTAACGGTTGAGCAGCTGCATACAACGCGTTATGAACTAAGCTTTCGAAGACTTTAGCCACGCAGCACAGAATGGAAACGCCGCGGTAGTTCTCGGCAATCTGATTGGAACCAGATTTGAAAATCGGACTTATTGAAGCTACTTTCCACGGCTGCGGAAAAGTACCGTCACGGAGCGATCTGTTGAAAATAATGCAAAGAGGCAATTGCAGAGATGCGGAGCATTCTTTTAGGAACACTGGAGGAAGATTGTCGGTTCCTGGTCCTTTGGAAATATCAAGTTCATTCAAGGCTGATGAAACATCGTGTTGATTAAATTCTAACAGCGGGAAGTTTATATCAAACACAGGAGACTGCCTGAGGTTATCGGGAATAAACGGTGGCGAGCTGTTACGGTAAACGTTTTCGAAGCAATCTGCAAACATGTCAGCTAATGTTTCAGGAGAGTTAGCGGTACAATTATTGTGTGTCATCTCAGCTGGTATCCGATTTGAGCTTTTGCGGTTACGAATAAAGTTCCAGAACGAAGAGGGGTCTTGTTTAGCAGTCGTCTCCAGTCGTGAAATATAGGCCCGAAATGTTTCCGTTTGGCATTCGTTATACCGATTTTCTATTGAACGGAGATTGTCATAATCAACAACCGTTCTTGTCCGAAAATAACGCCTACGAGACTTCCGGAGGACATTCCGTAAGTTCTGTAACTCGGAAGTCCACCAAGGGTGCTTAAATGGTTGGCATCTACGACGTCTTCGCGGTACATTTTCGCTGAGAATTCCATTCAAAGTATCATAGAACATACGTACCGTCTCATCTGTAGTCTTACCGTGAAACAGCGTAGTCCAATCGATGGAGGAAATGGTGGTGTCGAGATCCGCGAAGTTGCAGTGACGAAAATCGTAGTCATATGTTTGATTCGAATCCATAACGTACTGCAATTGATAATCTTCTGCGTTGATTCGAAGAAGGAACGGCATATGGTGGTTGTCAATCCCGAGGAGAGGTGCTGGCGGTTTGATTAACTCTACATCACCTGGTTCGTTGACGAATGCCAAATCGAGTATTCGGCCGTTCGTGTTTTGCAAGCTATTGATTTGGTGCAATCCCGAAGCTACCATCGTTTCAACTAGGACGACTTCTTGTTCGGATGATGCGTTAGAGGGCAGCAATGCGTTAATATCGTCATCGATTTCCCAGCTTAGACGAGGAAGATTATAATCGCCCACGACGACGATCGTATCTGCTTCCGACATGCCTTCACATATGCACTGGATCGCTGAGAAGTGTGCAGAGTAGAGAGTGACTTGCGAGTTGGGACGTAGATAAATGCAACATACATAGATCGACGACTTCTGGAGTTTAATGCATATAACAGCCTGTTCGAGGTTCTCGCAGTTTTGCAATGCCACAGACTTGCAGTTGAGAGAGGCTTTAACCGCAATTAAAACTCCGCCACCACGTTGAAGGTCACTGCTGGCCGAGCTCCGATCACAACGAAATATGCAATAGCCTGTAGCGAGTTCCGAATTGGATATATTTGAGTGCAGCCATGTTTCTGTGAGGACCACGATATCATAGTCGCAAGACGAAAGCCTCAAGAACAACTCGTTTGTTTTAGTACGTATGCCTCTGACGTTCTGATAATACAACGTCAGATAATTCGGAGATGAGTTTGTCGAGCAAGATGGACGACTTCGGAGTGCGGAATGATGTTCTTCTACGTAGACATCTGAAGAGCGATTTGTGGCTGCATTACTATCGAAGAAGTTGCTCCCGGATCTAAGCGCAGTGCTGGTCTCCAAAAATTCTGAACATTACTATCGTGGTCGATAAACTCACGGAATTGTATCCCTTCAGGCCAGGTAGCAGGATCCATAGCCTTTGATTTGAGATCCTTGTGTACACCAACCTTGAAGGATACAAACGACAACATCGAAAGCGGTTTTCCTCTAGGTACCAACGATTTCACAACAACGTCGGCAGTCTGTAGTCGATCCTGAGCAAGACACTGAACATCACTTTCAGACACTTCGGGTGATATTTTTGTCAAATACACCCAGAACTTATCGTCAGCATTCGCTGCCAGTCCTTCTGATGTACTCCCAGCTGATTGGCCGGTGCCGCAGAATATTTTCGATGGTTGCTCCGAAGATTGTGCGGATTCTTCATCACGAGTTCGCTTGGGTGTGTTACGATCCCTGAACTGGAAACGACGTGGAACTGGTGAAAGAATAGCAGGAGACAATTTGTTGAATCCTCCTTGTATCTCTTGTTTCAACTCGGCCAAAAGGGTATTTTTAATCTCCGCTTTCAAATCTTCAACCACCTTCTGGTATGCATCTCGAAGTTCTAGAGAAGCTGCATGCGTTGATGTCATAGCATTCTTGAAACGAGCACTTTTCATAATTTCGCAACATCCCTTGCAAAGCCAGAAGACAGAAGCATTTCCGCAAATATCCTTATATAACGACTCCGACAAGTGGACGCATTTGTAATGGAAATTTGCTTTACAGAAGCCACTGCACACCACTTCAGACGAGGTCATGCTTACTGCGCAGCTGTTGCAAATTTCCATAATGTCAACCGTCGATTTAAACAAAAAACGTAATCGAATTTCAAGCGTCACTCAAGCGTTACAGCGTTATTGATGTTAGCCGCTAAACTGGCAACACTGCCAGGGACAGATGCGAAAATGACTGCACTCACACAAATGTCGGTTCTTGGAATGGTTGACGGCGCAATGTTTGTTTACCTTCGTCGATCGTTGAATGAATGGCTACGATGAGATCCGATCAATGGAACCGATGAACTACCACGGATTATTTCTGGTGGGACTCCGGTGGTCTATTCGGATTGTTGAGTGAGAAGATGGGCAAGATCAGGAGTAGTGTATTGGCTTGATCTTGGTTACAGCAGGGTGCTTAATGCAAATATGACGTTTTTCGGAGGAGGTATTATGCTCGGCAAACGATGGCAGTTGATGTTGTGACGAGCGATGTTTGTACACAGAGTAGCGGGTCAGAACAGGTGGAGAGTGGCGAGGTGGGAGATAATTTATTTGGGCAATGGCGGTGGGCAGTTTTTCTCAAACCACGCTCTAGCCAGCTCGGAATAACTTGGATTCACTAATCCTACCTGACTGAACGCTGCTTTAAACTGCTGTGGGAGGAGGTTTGAGCGGTTGTGGGCGATTTGATGCGGCTTCAAGCGATTTCGGGTGGCGGTTTCGATGAGATTGACGCAAAAATTGTTGGAGCGACGGAAGAGCACAACTAAATAACACGGCAGGGTTGCCAGAATATCATCAGAGATATCGAACCTTTTCGGCCCCCGCCGTCATCGGTTACGTCCATTGAGATGGCTTAGCACCACCCTAGTGGACAGCCGAAACCAAAAACAATAGTAAAACTATCAACAACTAACCTAATATTCACAAAACAAAACAAAAAAAAAAAAAGAAGAAGAAGAATACTAGTAGTAATGATAATGATAACTGGGGAATCAATCCAAATATTAATAATAATAATAATAAAAAAAAAACAATTAAACTTACTAACGTGGGCCGTGGGCCGTAAGTTGGCAACCACTGATATGTACCCGAAAACAACTATCACGTGAGACGGTGGATGGGAAAACAATAAGGCGAAAAGCAATAAAGAGTCAAACTACTTATCTATCCGTTCGGGGTGTAGGTAGGTTTTTTGTTGCTGCGCCAATTTCCAATACAGCAGCCGTACTCGTCTATGTCGCCGTCGTCGTTGTTGTTATTGGCGACCAGATGATGACGATGATGGACTTCGATGATCGTCTTTGGTTATAGATGAACGATGCTGCAATGGCATCGCCAATGCCAGCTCGCTTCCCGTCGTCGGCAGGAATCACCTTGCGAAGAATTGCACAAGCAGGATGGCAAGGATATAAAATAAAAACCTCAGCGTGAGGAAAAAACAAAAACTCCACTTGTTGAAAGATTATCGCGCGATGAGAAACGGAACAATGCGTCTGACTCGTCCGAAAGCTCGACAGGGAATGATTTCATTTATTTAGTTAAAATCTAAACAGATAACACTGAATCAACAATGTTACGCCATAATACTCGAATCGTTGCCGCACCTCTCCTCGGTACTGCGCCATGCTCGCCAAATCGTTGTACCTTTCATATCACAGGATATCCGCTACCTACCTCGGATACTCATCTTCTTGTATCAACTGTATCCGAAGCGAATACCATCTATGAAGGGTTGCTATCCGCCATTTTTGTATCATGCCCTGACTGGGTTTGCCATAGAGTTGGGAGAGCTTGTGGTTCATCCTTCGCCGCCACACATCGTTTTCCTGCACACCGCATAAGATCGTCCTAAGCACCCGGTGTTTGAAAATTCCAAGATCTTGCAAGTCCTCCTCGAGCATAGTTCACGTTTCATGCCCGTATAGGACTACTGGTCTTATGGGCGTCTTGTACAACGTACATTTGGTGAATGAGGAAATCTTTTTTGACCGCAGCTTATTCTAGAGACCATAGCAGCCTCCACTTTCACTGATGATGTACCTTCGTATTTCACGGCTGACGTTATTATCAGCCATCAGCAAGGATCCAAGCATAGCAGCATAGATAACATAGAGCCGTCAGCTAGGATTCAAGGTAGACGAAGTCGTACCTCGAACGTAACCCCGCCCATCGTCACACTGCTTCTTAGGCGAACTCTGTCGCGATCGACTCCACCTATTAACATGTACCTTGTCCGACTTTTGCTGCCTCGCGTTCCAGGAGGATGTACAGGTCTGCCTATTTTTCAAATATTCGGCTGACAATGTCCATATGATTCGCGAAGCAAACAAATTGACTGGATCGCGTGAAGATCGTTTCTCGGCTTTTAAGCCTGGCTCTCGATATTGAACAAGAGGTACATAAGTCCATCACCTTATCGAAGTCCCCGGTGTGATTCAAACGAACTGGAATGCTCACCTGGAATCTTCAAACAATTTTGCACACCTTCCATTGTTACTCTTATTAGTCTTGTGAGCTTCCCGGAAAAGCTATTCTCGTCCATGATGTTCCATAGCTCTACGCGGTCGGTACTATCGTATGTGTAAAGTAATAACTATCCAATAAGTATTATATGGTACTATCAATTTGTGTGATTTGTGCTAACGTAAGAACAACACGACATTCACGAAACGCGACGCGAGACAAGACATAACACTTATAGTTCTTACTAACGTCAAGAAAGCTTAAAAATTACCTTTCTGTCGACCGGTTTCGGGCGCGATGTAGCCCATCTACGGGACAATGTCCGACTGATTGCTTCTCGTACGTTGTTCGTACGCGTCGTACGACGATGCAGTAACATTTCTCTTCGGACGCGTACGAACAACGTACGAGAAGCAATCAGTCGGACATTGTCCCGTAGATGGGCTACATCGCGCCCGAAACCGGTCGACAGAAAGGTAATTTTTAAGCTTTCTTGACGTTAGTAAGAACTATAAGTGTTATGTCTTGTCTCGCGTCGCGTTTCGTGAATGTATTATATGGTAGCGATAAAGTTTTAAAATTGTTCTTGGTTCATGTAAACGTCTAGTGTCTGGGCGTAGAGGCTGTCCGGTCATGCAGGGCTCTCCCCTACATCTTAGTCCTACATTAAGAAATAAAATACACCAAAGCCAAATCAAATGGGATCTTATCCTTAAAATTAGATGAAGAATTTTGCTTTATAGCAACATATTCGCTCTTGAACATTCACAAGTCCGGTTTACTACATTATACCGCACTAAGAGTTCTCTATTCCTTTTTCTTTATAGGTTTTATCGAAATGATGTCAGCGTATTTCAACGATTTTTCCAACATCGAACCGGCCACAGTTTGCTCCTGGATATTCCAGCTGGAGAGTCAACTATCAGAGAAACACAACAAGCCAAACAACAATGATGTGCAGAACCTATCGTTGAAGTATGCCTTACGCCGTTAGTCATGACTGTGATGTTATAATTATATTTTACTTTTAAGTTCTCTGAGCTTGGCCGATATTCTCCCTGAGGAGAAGCTTCGCGGTCGTCAATCATCAATTTCTGAAAATGACCAAACTGCTAATGGCGGTGGTTGTCATCCCAAACGAGTTCAGCATCTCTCAGAAACAAGTGATGCAGGTTCAACCGATAGCTCGAATTGCGATCTTTTCAGCGACGAGTGCGAAGCGTTGCAAGAAATGTTTCCCGAAAGTTCACTCATTGAGGTTTGTACTACATTACGCCGCGAAGCTCCATTGAGATTATCTTCGTTTGATTTTCAGGTTAAGCATTGCATTTTGATTGCGAATGGAGACATCGATCGCGCTACGCAAATATTGCTCCATCGCCAGGAAGCAGGGCAGAGCCTGAAAGGTATCCCAAACAATTTGCAAACCAACAAATCGCTTCCGCAAATCGACGAGACTGAGCTGAAGAATAGAATCATTTCAAGGTAAGATGCAACATGTCCAGTTTTTTGTTTGTGAAATGACGTCATTTTGGGGGCCTAAGTAATCGTGTGATGGCACAGCAGTCTCGATCGGTCCAGGATCACTTCAAAATGGAATTTTCCTTGACTTTCTTGAACATAGCGTACCATCGGGCCTGCCACGCAATGGGCGATAATGGCAACATTAGTAAAGAAAACTCTCAATGATAGTGCTATTAGAGGATGAGAATTAAACTCAGACCCAGAAAAAGAATGTTAATCCGTATGTGACCATTATGAAACATGTTCGAGTAACGAACCTACCGATAATGTATCACGCGTTCCTGCTGATAGATGGAAGTGTGTTTCCTAGATTTTACTTACTGCTATATTTGTTCAAGTATACGAAAATAAATTTTGTCGTATTTAGTGTATTGTAATCCTTAACGCATGATGGACAACACAATATGGTCAGAAGTACAACGACAAATTTGTCAAATCAAGAATGTTCCTAATCATGACTACTCCACACTGAATCACTAGCAGCTGAGATCACTAGCATTCTAATAATATCTCCAATTAGTGAAAGTGTAGGTACAGCGATGTCTATGAGTGTACTTGTTTCATCCTTCTGTCGTAGACTAAATTTTCGGCGCGGTTGGCTCGAATGAGGATGTCTATTATGATCTCGCGATTTCAGTACAGCTTTACGTAACTATTTTCCAGAGCCGGGTCAGACAGATACTTGTAGCAGGGTACCACAATCGGTCCACAAAGTTGTGATTAAGCCCAAGCTGTCTGTGCACAATCCTAGCAGCTTTGTTGTCGATTGGGATAGGCTGAACCAGCTAATACTGAACAGCTGGCAACAACATGTTCGATAGTCTCCCCTACTGAATTGCACTTCCTGCAGCGGTCCTTCACGTCTTTGTGCAGTACACACCATGCACGCTGCCTTACCGATGTGCTCGAGCTGTTGATGGGGGTGTGTTCCATGCAAACCCTTCTGCTTCCTCGTTGCGATAATCTTAGCGACGGTTTTGATGCCGCAGTTCAGCTGGTAATCCTCCTGCGCCAGATGCATAGCGCTGAAACCGTGATCAGCTTCGCACACAGTGTAATACATTTTGTGGCGGTTCTAGCTTTCTACGAAACGTGATCGCCACTCGTACTGCTCGTTCTATCGCCTCCAAGCCAGTTTTGGTCCAGTTTACCACTCCGAAACTATACATCTACGGGGGCACAGAGTTGACACGAGACAAGAAATTTTCCTGCTGCTTCTTCCTAATCATCGTGTAACGAATATCTCTAAGTTGCATGACTCCTTTTCGCCTTCAACCATAAATCGAATCTCCTCTTGCTCGTTGGCGCGGAAACAACTAAAAGCATCGCCTTGAAAATGTCCCTACTGATGCTGAGAGTCCTGGACCTATAACACAGCTGTACCGTCGCCGCCACACAATGTTCTCTTGCACACCGCCGAAGATCGTTCTCAGCACCCGGCGTTCGAAAACTCCAAGAGCTTGCAAGTCCTCCTCAAACATCGTCCACGCTTCATGCCCATAGAGGACTACCGGTCTTATAAGCGTGTGTACTTCGTGCATTTGATGCGGGGGTGAATCTTTTTCTGTAGCCCATAGTAGGCACGACTTCCACAAATGATGCCGCCTTGAAATCGATGAACAGATGGTGCGTAGGTACCTGGTACTCACGGCATTTCTGGAGGATTTGCCGCACGGATAAAACCCAGATTCGTTGTCGTGCGGCCGTCGATGAAACCTGCTTGATAACTTTTCACGAACTCGTTTGCTAAAGGTGGTAGACGACTAATCTGAGATAGCACTTACAGGCGGCGTTTAAGATAGTCACTGCACGTTAATTTTCACACTCAAGTTTGTCGCCGTTTTTTGTAGATAAGGCATATAACGTCTTGCTCCCACGACTCTGGTAGCTGTTCCGTTTCCCAGATTCTGACTATCAGCCGATGCAGACAAACGGCAAAACTCTTAGGGCCCATCTTGATGAATTCGGCTCCGATACCATCCTTGCCAGCGGCCTTGTTGTTCTTGAGCTGTTGAATGGCATCCTTAACTTCCCCCATCGTAGGAGCTGGTTGGTTTCCACTGTCCGCTGTGCTGACGTAGCCATCGCCTTCGCTGTCCTGACCTTCTGTGCCTGTGTTCTCTGAGCCATTCAGGTGTTCATCGTAGTGCTGCTTCCACCTTTCGATCACCTCGCGTCCGTCCGTCAAGATGCACCCATCCTTATCCCGGCACATCTCAGCTCGCAGCACGAAGCCTTTGCGTTATGTGTTGAGCTTCTGATAGAACTTCCGCGTTTCTTGAGAACGGTACAGCAACTCCATCTCTTGGCATTCCACCTGGAAGGCGCTTTTTGTCCCGGAATAGGCGGGTTTGCTGTTTTCGCTTCAGTTTGTATCGTTCCACGTTTTACCGCGTACCATGCTGCAGCATTGCAGCCCGCGCTGCTTTCTTCTCCTCTAAAACCTCCTGGCACTCCTCGTCGAACCAAACATTTCTTGAGCTCCGTTCCACATATCCGACAATGCTTTCAGCAGCGTCGTTAATGGCTGCTATGACTGTCCTCCAGCAGTCCTCAAGAGGGGCCCTATCGAGCTCGCCCTCATCCGGCAACGCTGCCTCAAGATGCTGCGCGTACGCATTGGCGACATCCGGTTGTTTCAGCCGCTCGAGATTGTACCGGGGCGGGTGTCGATACCGTACATCATTGATGACGGATAGTTTTGGGCGCAGTTTCACCATCACCAGGTAGTGGTCGGAGTCAATGTTAGCGCCACGATAGATTCTGACGTCGGTTATGTCGGAGAAGTGCAGTCCATCGATCAAAACGTGGTCAAATGCGTCCTTGTCATCATCAGTGCTTCCAGAGTGTGGGCTATGCACGTTGATTATGCTGAAGTTAAAGAATCGGCCTTTGATTCTTAACTTGCACATTCGTTCATTAATCGGCCACCGCCCGATCACGCGCCTTTGCATATCACCCATCACTATGAAAGCTGTTCCCAGCTCGCGTGTTGCCGCAGCTCTGGTAGATGGTATGATTACCTCTAAACGTTCGCACCAATGCTGCTGTCCAGCACACCTCCTGCAGCGTAACGATGTCGAAACCGCGGATATTCAGTACATCGGAGAGTATGCGTGTGCTTCCGATAAAGTCGAGAGATTTGCAGTCCACGTACCGAGTTTCCAATCGCTAGTCCATTTTCGTCGCTGTGGTCTTTGCCGATTGTTCCGGTCCGTATTCTCTCGTTGACGTTCATGTGCTGATGTGTTTTTACGGTTGGCTTGCAGGGCCTGACACCATAGATAGAACTTCCGCATTTTTTAAGAACGGTACAGCAACTCCATCTTCAGCATTTTTCACTCCATCTCCCCGCCGGCGCTTTTTTCCGGAATAGGCGGGCTTGCTACTTCCACTATCGTTCCACGTTTTGCCACGTACCACGCTGCAGTATTGCAGTCCGTATTGCTTTCTTCTCCTCCAAAACCTCCTGGCACTTCTCGTCAAACCAATCGTTTCTTGGACTCCGTTCCACTTATCAGACAATGCTTTCGGCAGCGCCGTTAATGGCTGCTTTGACTGTTCTCCAGCAGTCCTCAAGAGGAACCCCATCGAGCTCGCCCTCATCCATCAACGTTGCCTCAAGATGCCGCGCTACCATTGGCCACATGATATACGATTGCCACATGACATACGAATGCAAAAATTGTCAATTGACAAAGTCCTCATCTTTTCTGTCCTATAACTGCTGTGAACATATGAAGTGCTAGTTCGTCTCGTAATTGCTGTTGTTGCATATCCCACTGTCCGTCTTGGAACACTAGGTGCCGTCAAATCACAACTCTCAATTTCGACCTTCTATTTCCTTCTGCACTGCCAGCGTGATGTACTCTACTTCTACTTTATGAGACATATTTGCACGTTGCCGTGTGTACAGCTTGTTCAGATCTATCTGGTACGCAAAGCGAGGGAATTATTCGTTGACCATCTCCAGCATCCCTGATCTACCAGACATGTCCGCCTTCATCCTTGTGCAGACATGATAGCAGCGAATCACGTACATATTCATCTTCCTCGTCCATATGATCGACTGCCGTCGGCCGCCTGCCAACATGCGTGACTGACGTCTATCAGCCACAGCATCATCAGTAGGTGTTGCTGCCGTTTGATTTTCGCGTTCGCGGTACGGGCTATGCCCGTTGACAAAAGGGCCGCTCTTGCAGATTAGACTTGACTTGATGGGCTACAATTCGCTACGATGAATCTGCGCCGGATGAGTCTTCTCCACTGGGCTCGGTCCTGGGCCAATCGCTTCCAGTCGCCCTGAACGTTAAGTGCCCTTAGGTTCTCTGCAACTGCAAAAAGCCATGGTGTGCGCAGTCTACCACGAAATCGGCGGCCTCGTGCGGGTTCTCCGTTGAATATTATCTTTGCTTGTCGTTCTTCCAGCGTAGGGCAACGTGACCAGCCCAACGCAGCCTGCCGTGTTTCATGCGCTTGACAATATCCACGTCTTTATACAGTTGGTACAACTCGTGATTCATGCGACGCCGCCAGATGCCGTATTATAGTTTACCGCCGAGTATTGTTCGCAGTACTTAACGTTCAAGCAGCCCGAAAGCTCTCCGGTCGACTTTCTTCAATTTCCATGATTCATGGCCATATAGGACAACCGGAACGATCAGCGTCTTGTATAACGCGAGTTTCGTTTTCGTTTGCAGTCTACGGGACTTCAGCTGGTTACGGAGCCCGTAGAAAGCCCGACTCGCAGCTGCAATACGCGGGTAACATCAATACCGCATGTCACTAGTGTTCCAAAGAAAGAAAGAGCGTCACCCTGTTTCAATCCATCTAAGGTTACGAACGATGGCGAAATCTCGTCCATCACCCGCACACTTGATTTCAATCCATCAAGCGTTGCACGAATCAGTCCAATCAGCTTCGCCGGAAAGCCATGTTCGGACATAATTTGCCACAACTCGTTTCTCTTCACTGAATCGTACGCTGCTTTGAAATCTACAAACAGATGATGCAAGTTGTACTCCCGGAATTCATCTAGGATTTGACGCAGGATAACCATTTGATCCGTCGTTGATCGGCCTTCTCGAAAACCAGTTTGGTATTCGTCGACAAAGGACTCCTCATAAGGTCTCAATCTGTTGAACAGAATTTGTATTTGAATTTGATTATGTACGCCGAATTAAGGAGTGTTATCCCTTGGTAATTGGCACACTCCAGTTGATGCCCTTTCTTGTAGAAAGGGCAAATGAGACCTTCCAACGAACTAGTAGGCATTTGTACTTCCTCCCATATCCTCTTGTGCATTATCCTCCTATTTTTCATCGAGCGGGTCTCCAATGGAGACTCTCCATTGCTGGGTTTACTTTCATATTCCGGGAGCTACGGATTCTGCGACTGGATTGGTGGTCTACTGGCAACCGCTTCTGCGTCATAAGCGGAAGGTCATGGGTTCAATCCCAGGCCCGTCCCTTTCCTTGTACTTTGTGGTTGTATCTTTTACTTGCTTCTATCTTCCACTCCTAATCTATCACAGTTCATAGCATTTGCTAGAACCCGAGACGGACAAAATAACCGTTCACGCCTTTCCTTACACCTGAAACATCTGTTAACCAAACAACAAGCCTCGCTGCCATAAAATTATACCAGCCCTACACCTTCCTGGATGAACTGGCGTAGATGTACGGGTACTTCCCGATCTACTGTGGGCCAGTTTTAAATGCATCATCAATTCCTCCTCTTTCATCCCATTGGTCATCATTCTGACGTGACAGGCGCCATTGTCGCCTAAAAAAAACGATCACCAGCACTTATACACTGAGGGTGTATCTGGTTGGTTCCTTGTGTAAGTGCAGCTGGTCTGGCAATACTGGAGTAGCAACCACGGGCGGCCAATCAAGCTCAAGCCTCAATTCCAGGGAACTATGGGTTCTGCATTATTTTTATTTATTTTTATTGAATTGGCTTTTTGCCCATTGCGAGTTGCATGGTGATTTTTGTCTCAACAGTATAAATTGGAAAAATCAATAATGCTTCAATTTATTTCAGATACTCATACGTTGATAAGGAGGACCACCGCGAGTACAAACCGGTCGCACCGAAAGTAGAGCCGAAAAAGCTGATTCGTTATCGAGACAACAAAATTGTGTCATTAAAAGGCGAACGATACACCGAAGTATCGCGCCGTGGAGGAGATGAAGAGACGGAGCTCAAAAAGCCCAAGAAACCTATTTGTCCGTAACTAAAATGGATCCTGCTGCTGATGCTATTCATAGCCAATACAATAGCTACAATTATCAAGTTTTGTACCCCAAAAATTGGGGTACAACACAGTCAACAATCGAAATTACTATTATTCGTCGTGTGTGTAGTAATTGTAACCATGATATGCATTATAATTTCCCCGAAAACGTGTAACAAATTAACTAAGAATAGTCAACAAAACCAGCAGCAAGAAGAAAGACTATACGAGTTTGATAACGACTATCTAATAGCGACTAGTAACCATAATCACCGTATTGGATCCCATGGAACTTTTTATGTTTTGACTACATATTGCTTTGAATTTCTGCGGCGAAATGAGAAGTCACTAGAATCTCTTATAACCAGTACTGAAGCTCCTTGTTTTACTTCATACATTCAAAATTGTCTCAAAAGACTTATGCTTGGAAGTATATTATTACTTCGTTCCACTAAACAAGGCTTTCGTTCACAGTGTCAAAACAGCAAAGAAATCTCATTTCACATTTTTTATACAAGCCCTGTCATAGATGTTCCTAATCATCATTATTTCTATTTTATATTTATTTTAGTGATACTATTTCGGTACTTATTATCTACTATGTTCACGTTTATTATTGTATTTGTTAGTATTAATTCTATCGTAACGCGTCGTATAGTTTATTTCGTTTATTCGCGAATATACGGAACCTCATTTAAACTACATTTATAGTTTTGATTGTATCCGAAATTCTTTATAGTTTTTTGTTTCGATATTGTTGATGCTAAGAATACCGTTGAAGTTGATTCAATTGCCTGCAGCGTGTGAGGTTTGATACTTCTTTGACAAGAACGAATGTGATTCGATTTGTGATAATTTAGTTATCATTTAGTTAAAATAGATCAGACTTAAAACTATGTGAGTAGGTGTTTATAGGGATTTACGCAGGAAGCTATGTTGCCCCTTTTGGCAAACTAACACAGTTATTTATTGAACACGTTAATATTCTTGCATTGACAAATAAGTCGAGAGTGGGGAAAGTAAGAAACATTTCAACGGTGTTCTTATCATCGTCTCATGGGCTGTGCTTTGGATTTAAACGTTGTTTTATTGTCTATAATTTATATGATTTAGTAAAAATAGTAGTTGACAGTGGTAAATTTTCAATGACATTGAGTTTACAACTTTTGAACCCTTTGACCATAAAAGTAACCTGCCAAGAAAAATCGATCTATTTAGAAAAGATCCTCAACTGGATCCTAATTCGAACTTGCCACCCTCAGGATGATTTGGAAAAAATTTAAAGCCGGAAATCTGACTCGCGTCAACGCTGTTAAGGTGAAATATCTCGAAATCCAAAGAAGGCCGTCACAATGACCGACTTTTGCCCCTACTCACATTTTCAAAGGCACTAAACTGGTGAAATAGTAGGCAAACGTTCCTGAACTTCTAATTTTAAGCTTTCTGCTAGTGCACAAAGCCAAAATTAAAAGTGCGCTGTTGTTATAAATATGCTTCCTTCGCGAGATTAGTGCCTTTAAAGTTTTAGTGCAATTTTTGAAATTGTTTCACCTTAATATTGAGTAGTATTTTCATCCCTCCTGTTTAGAGCTTGTATGATTTATAAAAATCTAGGTTAAGTTGACATTCATTATTCGGTCATATTGACCATAATAGCATAATTTTGCTTGTAATTGATATGTTCATAGAGGTAGCTTCTACAAATGTCATAATTTGTATTTTTATTTATTGTTGGCTATTGTGTACGATAACTTGCTGTTTATACAAACTTTTGTTCAAGTCAAGCAAAACCATTTTGAAATTGAATTTCATTTGATAACAAAGCTTTCAACAAAAAAATCAATTGTTAAATTTTCGACTGAGATAGTTCCATAATCTTTTAGTTGCATCTGCTTTGATTCAATACGGATTTTCTTATAACCGAATATAACTCGAAAGGTTACAAAGCTCAAAGTGTCAAATTACAGCATGATTCATTTTTATTTTTCAAAAAGCAAGGCGTAGGTTAACCCGTTAACGCCCAAGGTATCTCACAATTGGAATTCAGCTCCGTTTTTGTTATTCGTAGTCGTATTCCCATAAATCAAACCTTATGTCACCAAAAAAAATGTGGGGATCCAAAAAAAAAATCTTGAAAGTGTGTCGTCCATATCTAGCTGTTCTATAAGTTTATTTTCGAGATTAATCAAATAGATTTTTATGCTCTTCGACCAACTACAATGTGAACAAGTTGAAAAAAATACTGCAGGTGAGTGGTAATTCATAAATTACGTCACGTACAGAAGAGGAAGGAGGGGGTTACAAGGAAACGTGTCTACCCATATAAAAATTGGAATCCATACAAAAAGTGTTATACAGAGGAAAATTGAGGAGCATGAGTATGGCAAAACTTTGCGTAACGTAATTTAGAGACGTACCCTGATAAAGAAATTGCAACTCAAAGAATTAAAATTTCAGAGGCGAAAGATGCATGCCAGGACTAAATTATTTAGTGACTTGAATTCAATTTTCTGCTCTACCACGTAAGTAAGATACAGACATACATACATTTCTATACATGTACATGTACAATTATGCACACTTACACCATTTATACCAAAAATACAATCTTACGTCAAATATTTTGATTATAAAAAACCTACAGATGTTTCAGAATAGTCTTCAAAAAGATTCCATTACACTTGCCAGCTGATAATGAAAACATAACTATCAAAATATTTTTTCTGGGTCAAGTTATTAGTGTGGCTTGGATCTGACAGCGATCGAAATATATATTTGGCAATATCAGAATTTCGTTAGTGCTAATCAAAAGTTAGTCCTTCAGTCCAATTGACAGTCAAATATTGGACTCCAACTATTACATGCTTTACAGACTTGAATAATTTGAAGCCAACATTATTATATAACGTTGAAGTTACTGCATCACTGATGCATATGGTCTAATCTGCCGATAGAACCGAATCCACGCGGTCCAAGATTTTTGACACATTTGAATTTTATGATTTTGCAGTAGCGCGTAGTAAATAACTGCTTGCAAACAATATCTTTCAAGCGCAGTTATTACCTGTAATTTTGCGAATAATATTTTTTATGTTTTCACGTTTAGCCATAAAACTGCTTCTAGACTTAAGTTGGCGGCTGTTTAATTTTACTCTCATTTGACAGCCGCCCTTCACCCTTGGAGTTCAGTTCATGGATGGATAAGTCAATTTGTCTTTTTTTCGTTTTTCACTCCCTTTTGATTTAGGCAGACCAATTGCTTATTGGTAATTTCCTTGATGTTTCGCACATACAGGCAATTCCCAGCTAATATGTTTTTTTTGCGAAAATATCTCCTTTAGTTGATCATCGTTTTTGAAGATACCAAATTTTTCATCACTGGACTTCAATATAGGCGAATAAAATATTTGCCGACTAGCGACATCATGAGAATGACTTCCGAACTAAGAAGGTTTTAGGCGAATAGCTTTCTTTGGATTTAATCAGTGGACTGATATACAGTGCTATTCTGAATAATAGCAGCGCATGTCGATTTTCATACAAAATGCTCAACTTTGACATGCTGTAGTTTTGTTCCCTTTCAAGCAATCGAGCTGAAATTTTCTCCACAGAACTACAAATATGATCAATTTTGTAACTACAAAATTTCAGTTTTTTCTGAGTCCCTGCCGAAAAGTGAGACACTAGGCGAAATTTTTCGAAAAAATAGCAGTTTTTCATTTTAAAATTTTTCTTCTACAAATATTTTAAACACTTTTGGTTTAGGTGTTGGTTTGATAAGTAGGAGGAGATTGTTCCAATGGTAAGTGATATACAATTTAAAACTATAATGTCAAGCCGTAATTCAAATTTTTAAAACTGCTATTTTTTCGAACAATTTCACCTAGTATCTCACTTTCCGGCAGGGGCTTAGAAAATTTTGAAATTTTGTGTTTACAAAATTGGGCATATTTGTAGCTCTGTGGAGAAAATTTCAACTCGATTGCTTGAAAGGGAACAAAACTACAGCATGTCAAAGTTGAGCATTTTGTATGAAAATCGACATGCGCTGCTATTATTCAGAACAGCACTGTATAAGCGAATGAAATGTGTGCCTAGTAGTGCCATTTTGGTGATTTCCGAAGTAATAAGTTTCCAGGCGAATAGGTCTCATTTAGTTCTTCAAGTTTGTCAAAAACACTAACTTTGTATCCAATCACTGGATTGAGATATAAGCAAATAATATGTTTGACTACTAGCGCCGCATTGAAAGAGTTTTCCAAACTACTATTTTTTTGGACAATAGCAATAGCATATTAGCAAATAAAATCTTTACCCACTAGCGCCATCTAGTGAATGTTTTCCGAACTAATAAGTTTTCGGGCGAATAGATCTCATTCAGTAAAACACATTTGTCGAAGACACCAACGTTGTATATCATCACTGAACTAAGATACAAACAATCAACATGTTCGACCATTAGCGCCATCTTGGGAGTGTTTTTCGAACAAATAAGGTTTTAGGCGAATAGTTCTCATTTAGTTTATCAACTTTATCAAAGACACCATTTGTGTATCTCATAACTGGACTGAGATATAAACAAATAAAATTTTGGCTCACTAGCGCCATCTTGGGAGTGTTTTCCGAATTTATAAGGTTCTATGCGAATAGATATTATTTAGTTGTTCAACTTTGTCGAAGACACCAATTTTGTATCTGATCACTGAACTGAGATATAAACGAAGCAAATATTTGTACGCTGGAAAGTCATTTCATATGTTGCTTATATATGCGACATTTGTTGGCGTCTGTGCGCCACCTGGTGAATTAATTCTGAATTAAAATAGTTACCAAGTGGAAGTCAGCAGTCCTGTGATCAACTTTGCAGAAGACAGTTTTCTCCTAAACCTCTTTATTTTCAAGATATTTGCACTACAAGTACTGTCCTATTTATAGGACGCTGGGCGTTCGGGGCTTCTGTCCTATTTTTAGAACGCTGGGCGAATATGGGTTAAGTCGGGGCTAGATGGACAGAACGCTTCAAACTTTCTGAACATAAAATAAATTCTCGCACAATTTATGATAAGGACCCCAAGTCCATCGGTAGTCAGGTGTCCACAAGCTCACCCTATCGTACGAATAAGTTTACCATTGAACATATACCTCTAGGTAGCCGTGTTAAATAATGTAAAAAATCGTTCATATGCTGGAAGCTGCGTGCTACGCATGTTTAGATGTACGCACATCTACACACAAGCGGCTTTTAGAATCGATCTTTCTGCCCCAGTGAATCAAATTGGCATTGAAACAGTCGCAAAACAAACAACAATGTAAGCCTGTTCACAATCATTTTGCGGATTGTGATACAATCTCAATAAAAATTGTATGACAAACATAGAAAACATTTTGTTGCAACATTTTCAACTCGTGATTAATCAGTTATTTTGAACACAAACACAAATTTGTTTTGTGTTTGTTATTCAATAATATAGCAACGTTTGCCAAAACGGAGAAAGTTTTGTAAAATGGCAATGCAAAGCCTAGGAAATCTTTACGTGAGCGATCATTGTCATGTCATATTATGTTCGAGGAATAAGATTGTTGCAACAAGATTAGAAGTGGACACTGTCTGTGCTGCTGCGTGTTGGTTGACAATTGATTCACTGATCTGCTCTGATGCATTTTTTCTTTCATCAACAAAAACGTTTTTCTCTAGTTTCCTAAGCTTCGCATAAATATTGACTGAAAAAGAAAGAAAAACTATATGGAATATCGAGTTATGAAGAGTTGACTGTACCTTATTTGGGTGTTTTGTTTTACGTTTCTCGTTTTCTACAAAATTACAAAAATATTTTTCCGGGCTAATATCGTCTGGGTGTAGTCATTTGACATAAAGGACATTTTGCAATTCTGGTTATGCCAAAAAGCAAGCATATCATACTCAAAAGTTAATTTCGGTCCCCTATTTTACCCCGTCTTATCCTACTCATCTACCAAAATCGCCAAATATAGTCGGAACAAATGTTGAGCCGTAAT
The DNA here is from genome assembly GCF_002204515.2 of Aedes aegypti. Taxonomy (NCBI): domain Eukaryota; kingdom Metazoa; phylum Arthropoda; class Insecta; order Diptera; family Culicidae; genus Aedes; species Aedes aegypti. Next base: position 148,268,860 of record NC_035107.1, on the reverse strand, counting down.
TCATTTATTATCTACAACTACATCTACCACCGTGAATCAAGCCTTTCGCTTGTATACACATAAAAGCAGATTTACCTTTTAAACGAATGGAATTTACTAGTCGTATTATAGTCTGAAAGGAACAGAGATGATGAATACCTAATACTCGATAGTCAATAACGGAAACAAACAGTGGAATTCAAGTGAAATATGTCAAAGGTGTTTTAAAACTGAGATGTAGTTTTCGTGACCATAAAACTAAATAAAATGTGAATCAGATATATGCGTTGTTTTACTATCGGAATGCGATTTCAAAACCTACACTGTCCCTGTTTATAGTAACATAGGGTGGGAGACCAAAGTATACCTTATTCCGCTACTGTGAGAGGCTAGGGCAGTCTAGTTCTTGAAATAGATGTCATGCTCTAATGAAGCTTTCTTACTCTGATTGACTAGATAGTGTATTTTTTTAAACTATTTATTATCATCCATTGTTTAGTGATTTCTTTATATATAGTACTCTTCATAATGATGACTACCCATAATCGTATACAGCAAAATAAAAATAAAGAAGGAAAGATCTAATGTCTAGTTATGGTTCTTCTTCTTCTTCTGGACATTACGTTCTCTTTGGGACAGAACCGGCTTCTCAGCTTAGTGTTCAATGAGCACTTCCACAGTTATTTTTGAGAGCTTTTTTGCCTAAGTTGCCATTTTCGCATTCGTATATCATGTGGCAGGTACGATGATACTTTATGCCCAGGGAAGTCAAGGAAATTTCCATCACGAAAAGATCCTGGACCGACCGAGAATCGAACCCAGACAACTTCAGCATGGCTTTGCTTTGTAGCCGTGTACTCTAACCACTCGGCTAAGGAAGGCCCAGTCTAGTTATGGTTAAGGCCCACGATTGTAAAATTATTTAAACACAATTAGTATTATTGATAAAATTGACATAAGCATAAACATAGATGACCGTACAATTCGTCGTTACTACTCCTTGATTGACTAGAACAGTGATCCCTAATATAAGCGAATTTGCCCCCCCCCTGGGGGCGATTTTCAAGCCCAAGGAGGCGAAAATTTTTAAAACTGATTTTGGGGGGCGAAAATGCTAGTATAAAAGAAATTGAGAGCAACCAAATCTGTAGAAGACACATTTTAATGGAAAATTTTACTCTAATGGAATTCAATAATTATTAATTCCACATCTTTCTTTGTTTATACCTCTAATTATTCCATTTTCAAATCCTGACTATTGTCAAAGAAAAAATGTTTGTGTGATGCATTATTTAGCTACGGTTACGGGTTTCCACGCACAATTTTATCAACACTGCTAATTTTGGAACTTCTGAAGAAAGGAAGGAAAAATCTGAGTTTTCCTAAGCTTGCAAAAAACATCACCTTTTTACATATTGTTGCTGTGAAATAGAAGTGGCAACATTTTCTGAGTTTTCATACAGTGGCGTAAGTGGTTTTGGTGTCCTTGCCGTAGTTTTGCAGTCTAGTAGTTCAGACTACTATCAAACTATGATAAGGCCCGAAATGCTACTAGAGTGGTTAAAGTGAAGAACGAAATAGTTTTATTAAAAGGTCCTCATTCCCCATTTCATTTTATCACTCACTATCGACACTATCACGTATACCACCGAATATCATCAACAACGTAAAACACTTCAGATATATTATCCATTAGGTATATCACTTTTCACTATCACAACTACAAATTTTCATCAAAATTACATCACACCATTTTCATATAAATTCATTGTTATTATCATTTACCATCTGTTATCATTACTAAGTAATTAGAAGATATTCAATTTAATTTCTTTATTGTTTATGTTGCTGTAGAGTCATTACTATTCAAACTACTATTTAGCACTACGATCAAGAAAGTTACAGTAAAAAAATCACTTCGATCCATTCTTCTGCATTTGCTGTCATTATAAAC